>NW_006775816.1:544703-547104 GCF_000442215.2 Lipotes vexillifer
CAGCAGTGATTCATTTGTTTGTTCATTTATTTGGCAAATATTTATTGAACACCTACTGTGTGCTGGGCATTGCTCTGGACTCTGAGTTTTTTGCAGTGAACATGTCTCTTACTCCTTCTTGGTCTTACATTTTGGTTAAGTATAGTAACAATATACACAGAAACAAAAACATGATGTAATATCAAGTAATACTAAATACTCCTCAGGAAGTGGTGGCATGAGGGCGGTGCATACGTGTGAGATTAACGTGGCTGGGGAAGGCCTCTCCCATCTGAGCAGAAGCCTGTGTGGCTGTCTTGAGGAAGCATGTTATAGACAGAGGAGACCACAAGCACCAGGCTTTGAGGGATATGTGAGTGTGACACAGCTGAGGCCGGGGCTGTGGCAAAGTGAATGAGGGGGTGTTGGAATAGGAGGGGACATCAGAGAGATGCCACCAGGACCTTGCAACCATGTTGTGAGGCCCGTGGACATTATCCTGAGAAAGCCATTGGAGAGTTTTAAACAAAGAAGTGAAATTATCCTATCTGTGCTTTAGATTTAGATCAGATTGATTATTCTGGCAGCTGTGTGAGGAACAGATTGTGGGGTGGGGGCATAAATTGAAGGCAATGGCCAGTTAACATGTTATGACAGTGATTAAGGTGAGACATAGTGGTGGCTTGACAGGCTTGATGGCAGTGTCTCTGGTGAGAAGGGCAGATTCCATATGTATTTTGTAAGTAGGGAAGCCGGGATTTCTGACAGATTGGATTTAGGGTATGAGAGGGAGTCAAGGATGACCCCCAAGGTGCTTGGCCTGTATAATTTGAAAGATAGGAGATCCTGTTTACAGAGAAGAGGAAAAGACTTGTAAGAGAGACAGACTTTGGGAGGGAAGATCACTTAAAACACCTATAGACATCTAAGTGGACCTATGAAATATGTAGTTAGGATGTAAGCTGGGAGTTCAGGGCTGGAGGCATAAATTTGGGAGCCAGTCACGTACATGTCAAATTTAAAGCTGTGGGACTGGATGAGATCAGCCAGGGAGTGAATTAGAAATGTAACACAGGAGGCAGTGAAGGGTAAGGCAAAATATGCAAAGCTTACTGGTTTTCTCAATCTTCTCCCTTGAGAGAGACTCATCGTCAGCAAGGTTTTGTTTGTTTTTGCTGCTGGTTACCACCTCTCTGAGGAAAATTGCAATCCATGGTCTAGGGAATTGTACAAGGTGATTTTATAATGTGACACTATTGTAGTTTGTTTCAAAAACTAAGCATGAGGAAGGGTGAGAGGGCTGTTTGGCATTTGTGGGATACAATTCATCAGGGACCTTTGGAAAGAAGCTATTGGTCATGAGAATGTGTATCTGTGGAAAGGAAGAAAAAACTACTTTTGCCCCTAGATTTTGCTCTCATATGAAAGAAAATGGAATGATCTCTAATATATCATAATAATAAATGTATAGCACCTATATTATGAACTAAGATAAAGTTAAAATGCCAAAAATGTGCAGGCATATTCTGTGATAAAGTCTCATTTAATCAAGGGATTGAGTTCATTTAGTTCAAATCTACATCAAAATAGTAATATCAAATCCTGCCATTAATGGGAAAAATCACTTACATACTACCAATTGTGTTCTCTGTAGAGTGGGAGGATAAGTGGAATTGAACTCTGAATGAATTCTCTTATGAGCTTTTGTTACCTTTGTTCCCCTGAAATTAGTAGAATGTCAGCTATATTAAATAACTTTGCAATTCTTTAATTTATTAGAACGAATAAAAACACAGCATGATCAGAATGATATGCTATTTCATTGAGTTGCCAACTCTAGTGAGTTTCTCAAAAACTGAATTTTCAACTGTGATTTATATTGATCTTACCCCTTTTTGCATGTGGTGGCAAAAGGTACGCAGTTTTGTTTGTGTTCTATCTAACATGAACGTAAAATGTAAAATGTTGTGAAATAATTTGATAATATTAAGAAGTGATATCTATGTCAACTTATCTATATCACAGTCTGTTCTTAACACAGCAGCTAGTGACATAAGGCAGATAATGTTCTGTCTCTACCTGTAAGCTTATACTGGCTTCCCACCTCAGAGGAGGAGCCTAAATCCTTGCTGTAGTTGACAAGGTTCTGCATATGTGCCCCTGCCTCGCTGTTTCGTGCCTCATTTTCTACCACTCTCCCCTAACTCAGCTTTAACCACGTGGCCTCTGTACTGTTCTTCAAACATGCCAATCACATTCTTGGGAGGTTTACATTGGCTGTTTATTCTCCTTGGACTTATTTCCTACATATATCCAAATGGCTTGCTTCCTCATGTCCTTTTTTTTTTTTTTTTTTTTAGATTCCACATATATGTGTTAGCATATGGCATTTGTTTTTCTCTTTCTGACTTACTTAACTCTG
>NW_006775816.1:547179-565519 GCF_000442215.2 Lipotes vexillifer
CCCGCGTCTGCCGCATCGGCAGGCGGACTCCCAAGCACTGCGCCACCAGGGAAGCCCTCTCATGTCCTTTTGATCTTTCTTCCTATGTCAACTTTTGGAGGTCTTCTCTGAGTACCCTATTTGAAATTGCCCATAGCACTTCTTTTCCTCTTCCCTGCTTTATCTTTCCCTCAAGCACTCATTACCTTCTCATTTACTATATTATGTTCTGTCCATTAATTTATCTATTAGTTTATCATAAGAATGACCACGATCATGGCAGGAATCATTCTCTTAGACACCTACTGGTGAATTTCTAATGTCTTGAACAATACCTGGCATGTAATAATCACTAATAAATATCTGATAGATGGATAAATAACTTTCCCTAAGGTGCTTTGTGGTTTATTTTAAATACTGAAAAACTAAAACCATTTAGCTCTTGGCTTACTGAGACTTGCCATGCCACATGTTCCTAGTACTGAAACAAATCTGGGTTAAAATGACTTTGTCTTGGTATTCCAGATTCCTTCAAATATCCTTCATTGCATTTCTAGTCTAATTAGACAGACTTGGGTTTGAATTCTTAAGGTACCATATACTGGCTATAAAATTTGGGGGAAGTTTCTTAATGCCCCTCAATTTAATTTTCTTTATTTATAAAATGTATGTGAATTTAGAGCCTATCTCATTAGGTTGTAGTGAGATTTAAGGGAGAGTGTGCATGTGTGGAGTCAATAGTGAATAATAAGTGCTCAATTCTGTTAGCTGTTTCATACCCTCCTCTTTCTCAATGATTTTATTCACTCCACAATTGTTTTCTAATAACTCTCTTTGACCATTTTTTTAGATCTCCCAGACTTTTTCGTACTTTGACTTTTAAATATACACAATTTAATGTCCAAAGCAGCAAAGGTCATGGGTTAGGAGTGTGGCCTAAAGGCCAATTCTGACTCATGAACCATCTCAGTTATGATCAGCTATCATGATTTCCAGGTCTCATGATGAGATATGGTGCTGGAGTATTTATTTTCTATTCGTGGGGCCGGTTTTCAAGGGGACAATTCAAATTACTGAAAACCTGATTAGGATGAACGTCTTGTATTAGTGGCACGTGTTGGAGTCAGAAATAACCTCTAGCTCTCTGACTGGGTATATCCAACTGAGGGTCTCCGCCTTAGGAATCTCCTGAAATTAAAATCACCCCTCAATATCTCAGATAATTAAAAATTCATTTTAATTATCTGAGATATTATAATATAGCAGGTTAACCTTCTGCTTGTAAATCATGTCATGCAATAGGAGAGCTAGAGGAGATTAAAAACTTACTCTACATTAGTTTAGTCTGATTATTTTTTAATATGGTTTCTGAGACTTATTACACTTAGAAGACGAGAGTTTGGATAATAGGAGCAAGGAGAGAGATTAATTTTGGAGTTTCAGGTCAGTGACATAGGTATTGTATCAAATTAGCAACTATACCACAGTCAGGTAATTACATGACAATTATATTATTTGGCTTTAGTGATGCACAGTTCGCAAGGTATATTTATATACATTTACCTGGTAGATCTATCCCCCTGATACAACAGCCTCTTAGGCTTATAAGAACTGAAACTCATATAGAAGAGGTGACAACCCAGAACCCCCCCACCTCATAAACAGAAGAGAAGGATTCAGACTCAGGATTTCTGACTCCACATTTCCACATTTTATTTTGTTTCCTCCATACCATGTTGCTTCTAAATACAAGATTCCTGATCTATTGGTAAAGAATTGTATATATATGAGAGGTGGGAAAGGCTAATGAATGCAAAGGGAAGGTTTTTAAAGGTAGACTTTAGCCTACATTGCACTTGTGCTCGGGACTAGTCCCGTCCCTGCTTTTCTTTGTAGAAACTAAATGCTAACCATGTTTTATCTTCAGAAACTCAGGGCCCAAATGGGAGGGAAATCTTCTGTCCTTCCTTGAAGAGCCTGGAATATAAACTGCCTTATCTGGCTCCATTACTCTGTGAGCACTCACTTCACTTGAGAAGCCTTCTCCTCATTTTCTTCCCCCTAGTTGACAGGGAATTGGTGTTAAGAGCCCTTCAAAATATCTTTGGGATACCCAGAAGCTCAATTGTGTAAGTTTTATTCATCTTAATTTGCTTGTGGCTCCTGGCACAGAGGATGGTGGTGTTTCAGTCCTGTGTTTATTTGGTTCTTTATACACTTGTCTGGGCTTTAAAAACTTATTTTGTTGTTGCTTTTTGGTTCTTTTCCCTCTTTGCTTATATTTTTATTTTGTATTAAATTGTATGTTTCATTAAACATCCTTATCTTCCATACCAGACTTGGCTCTTTTGAAAGGGTAAATGTATTTGTTTTCTTTTCTCTAACATTGGGTCAAGTTTCCTGTCCTGAAACTTAGCTATTATCCATTATTAATGCTATTTTTCTTTCTTTACCATGAATGCCAATTTTGTATCCAAGTTGACATATTTATTTAAGGAATAAGATGGGGAACAAAGTAATTCTTTTCCCCTTTAGTAAAAAGCTAAGGTTAACTTCCGTACCACCAGTATCACTGCTACCAAATCATTTGACTTTTATTTTTGTCCGAATTCCCATCTGCTAGAAATATCTAATTCTGAGTGTGTGTATGTGTACTGTACCACTTATTGACTTACGTTATTGACCACCACTGACTTACATTAATATATTAGTCAATTTAGTATAAATTTTAATGTTTGAGTTCTCATAGTTTGTGGCTTTATGCTGAAACTGATTGGACTAGTATTCTGTCAATGTTTTGTTCATTGGTGTCACATTATGGGTTTCTTCCTGTAGAAAGAAATTCAGGATTTTTGAGTCCACATTTCCATATTTTATTTTGTTTCCTCCATACCGTGTTGCTTCTAAATACAAGATTCCTGATCTATTGGTAAAGAATTGTATATATACGAGAGGTGGGAAAGGCTAATGAATGCAAAGGGAAGGTTTTTAAAGGTAGACTTTAGCCTATATGGCATTTTTGCTCAGGACTAGTCCTGTCCCTGCTTTACTGAAGTTTTGTGCTATGGGCAAGTAGAGTCTTTCAGTCCTCTCTTATCAGTGTTTACTTTGTAAGTAGCTCCACTTGGAACTACTCACCACAGTAAAGCACCTCAGTCATTCTGATCAATTGAATGCTGGTATATTCTGAAAGGGTTTAAGGTTCCAGTAGCTTTGTATTATGGGTTTCCTTGACACTATTGTTATTTATGCTTTTTCTAATTTCTGACCCAGAATTTTTTGAGGCAGTCTATATTTTGAATGCAATTACGAAGAAACTAGTTCAGTTAGCTTCATGACAGTCCTTTCCTTTATTGCTTAATTGTCTGTTTGCTATTCTGTTCTCATTCTATTACTTTATGCACTCTTTTTGCCTTTTTTTTTTTTTTTTTTTTTTTTTTTTTTTTTTTTCCCTTTTTTTTTCTTATTTCTTAGTGGATTTTTATAATCTCCTTTGGAACTCTCTCATTCTAACTGTTGGCTTTAGTAATTACCTCTTTTGCCAGTTGAAGACTACTTTTTCCCCTCAACTTTAACCACCCCAAAATTCAGGTTTCCATCTATTTTTTTCTAACCATGGGTCTTAGCTGTAGCCTAATCCTTTGTTAGTTATGTGCCTTGTCTAAATCCTGCCTTCACACTTTCCTTTGTCTTACCACACCTTAGTCAGTATCCACATAATTCTCCCATTTTGCCTGAAGTGCAGATCACAGACCTGGGCCCTCTGGCATCTTCAGACAAAGCAATAGACATATTTTATTACTGAAGGGCAGAAGAGTTGCCTGAAAAATGTATCAGGGTGATTTGATTTGAACGCTCCCAAAACGCACCCACCAAGTCAATGGCTTGAACTGAAGCATGAACCCAAACACTGAATGAATTTCTGAAAGGCCATTGATTTACTTTTAGAAGCCCCTGAATGAACTTGATTTGTCCTAATGTAGAAACAGAATAAAAACTGCAAGCAATCAATACTAAGAAATGCAGCAAGGTGTCATTCCTAATGGGTTTCAGTTTGGAATAAATACAGAAACACCTTTGCCATTAATATTACTATTAGAGAAGGAGCAAGAATTTGTAAAATGGCATAGGAAAAAATAAAGTCGAGGCAAAGAGTCAGTCATTTAAGAGTATTTTGAGGAGAGTTATTATTTTAAAATATGACTCAGATAACAGATGTTACCGGAAAAGGCCCTCTTATTCTTTATTACTTTTGAGTAAGCTAATCTATGCCATAGTTTTTCCTGTGTCACTTTCTCTTACTTCCACTACCCTGACCCTGCCACCCTGAAGTACCACCCCAAACTTTAGTGCCCGCTAGTGAGGTCAGCTTCTGGAGATAGAGATAAAAGGGTCAGCTGGCTGGCATCGCATCCAAGGATCCGAGTTCGACTTTTTGATGTCCAGCTCCAACTTTCCCTTTTACTCTGTGACTAACCTTTACCTGGTCCACTGATTAATCTTGAACATGAAATTAATTAACCACTTGTGAGTTTAGGGGATTTAGCCTAAGTGCCTCTTGAATGTAAGTATCTTGTTTATGGTATTTTAATGATTTCTCATAATCCCTCTTTTGTTAAATGAAATTCTGAAAGTCAGGCAGGGGTTGCCACGCCTAAGGTGCTTTTGTTTCATACATGTTAATGAATGGCAACAGGAAGACAAATTTAAAGTAGAATAAAGCATGGATATTCATTTTAGAATAATATTGTTGAGAAAGGATAAAATCTCAGGGGTGGTGATGCTGGGTCAGCCCATCATAACTGTATATATTTTTGTGTTTGCCATTTGTTGATAAACTATTGTGTTTCAGGCCCTATGCCTCATGTTTTGAATGCTCTGACCTTTTCCGCATAGCAGCTAGAGATCTTTTAGTATAAAAGTAAATGTGTGCTTCCCTGGTGGCGCAGTGGTTGAGAGTCCGCCTGCCGATGCAGGGGACACGGGTTTGTGCCTCGGTCCGGGAGGATCCTGCGTGCCGCGGAGCGGCTGGGCCCGTGGGCCGTGGCTGCTGGGCCTGTGCGTCCGGAGCCTGTACTCTGCGGCGGGAGAGGCCACATTGGTGAGGGGCAGAGTCTTAAAAGTAAATGTGATTATGTCACTTCCAAGCTTAAAATACTCTAATGGTCTGAAGTTTACTTTGTGTTATATTAATATAGCCAGTCCAGCTTTATTTTGATTAGTGATAACTAATTTTTGTCCTTTTCCTTTTAACCTACTGTTGTTACAGGCAGCATATTAGTTGAGTATTGCTTTTTTTTTTTTTTTAAATCCAGTGTGATGATTTCTCTTTTTTAACTAGAGGGACCATTTTCTGTTAATGTGGTTATTAACATGGTGGGATTTGAATCTCCCATCTTGTTATTTATTTTCTATTTATCTCATCTATTCTTTGGTATTCTTTTTCTCTTAGATTATTTTAATAACTTTATTTTTCTGTTGGTTAATTAGTTATTACTTTTTGTTTTATTGATGGTTGCTTTAGGGTTTACATAATATATTTTTAACTACCTTCAAAGGATATGATACCACCTTAAGTGTGGTGTGAAACCTCATAACAATGTTCTCCCATTTTGGGCTGTGTGCACTTGTTATCACACATCTTACCTTGGTGTATGTTTAAACTCATAACATTTTGTTATTTTTACTTTCAGCAAATCAGTTGTCTTTTTTATCTACATACTCCAGCATTCTTCACTCTGTTGTGTACATCTTCCATCTGGAATCATCTTTCTTCCACCTGAAAAATTGCCTGTAACATTTCTTCCAGTGCTAATGAATTCTTTTAGTTTTTATATGTCTGAGGAAGTCTTTTTTAACCTTCATTTTGAAGTGTTTTCATGGGTATGAAATTCCAAGTTGATAGTTCTTTCTTTCAGCACTTTAAACATGTTACTGCACTGTCTTCTTGTTTGAATTATTTGGGCAGGAAATCTGCCATCACCCTTAACTTTGTTCCTCTGTACATGTTTCTTTTTTTCTCTGGTGGTTTTTGAAGATTTTCTTTATCGCTTGTTTTGAATAATTTGATTATGATGTACCTCGGGTGTAGTTTTCATCATATTTTTGTCCTTGGGTTTCACTGAGTTTCTTGGATCTGTTGGTTTATAATTCTCTTTAAATTTGGAATTTTTTTAGCCATTATGTTTGTCAGATATCTTTTCTATACCTCCCTTCTCTCCTCTATATCAGAGACTTAAGTTACACATATATTATTTTATTATTACACATATGTTAGGCTTCTTAAACTTGTTCCACAGCTCATTGATGCCCTTTTTATTTTCTTTTTCCTCTTTTTTCATTTTGGACATGCATTCCAGTTCACTAATCTTTTCTTTTATGGTGTTTAATTTGCTGTTTTTCCTATTTAGTCAGCTCAGATATCATAGCTTTCTATTCTAGAAATTCAGTTCAGGTATTTTTGAAAAAATATCTCTCATGTCTCAGCTTAAAATCCTTGATCTTTCCTCAACCTTCTCAAACATATGAAATATAATAATTTTAAACTTTCCCGTCTAGTATTTCTATCATCTGTGCATTTGTAGGTCTGTTTTTATCAAATTTTTTCCTCATTGTTAGTATTTTCCTGATCCTTT
Organism: Lipotes vexillifer; assembly: GCF_000442215.2. NCBI lineage: Eukaryota > Metazoa > Chordata > Mammalia > Artiodactyla > Lipotidae > Lipotes > Lipotes vexillifer. The sequence continues at coordinate 553,794 of NW_006775816.1, forward strand.
GGGCTCCAAACAAAAATTTTACCATGCTGTACTCTAGATACCTTTGTATTCTTATAAATATTCTTGAACTTTGTTTTAGGAGGCAGTTAAATTACTTGGAAACCGTTTCAGACTTTTATGGCTTGTTTTTAAACTTTGTTACGTGGTATCACAGTAGCCTTGAGTCTAGACCTTATTTTTCCCCACAACTAAGGCAATACCCTTCTGAGTACCCTACTCAATGTCCCATGAATTATGAGGTTTTTCCACTCTGCCTGTTGAGAACAAATAAGTGTTCCCAGCTTTGTCTGAGAATCGGGCACTATTACCTCCAGTGCTTTTGACTGATTCTTTCCCCAGCCTTCAGTAGTTTTCTCACATGTATGTGGTGGATACTACAGTTAAAGACATGAGCGGGAAACTCTTGAGATCTCTGGAGCTTTCTGTCTGTGCTACTCTTTCCTTTCTGATACTCTGTCCTGAGAACTCTAGCTGCCTTGGCATTCCCAGATTCTCACCTCCCTCTCAATCATGGACACCTCCTGCTCCACCTGGGTTCCTTCTCCCTGTGCTGCAGTTTGGAAACTCTTTCTAAACAGTAAGCTGGGACGGTCACGGGGCACACCTGTTTCCCCTTTCTCAGGCACCACCATCCCACACTGCCTGGAGTCAGTGCCTGAAAACTGTTGCCTCAGGGCAGCAGGGGGAAGGGAGATAAATCCAGTCCCTGTTTTTCCATCTTTGGCCAGAAGGGGAATTTCCTTCTGGTCCTTCTAATGGTTTCTAGTTTCATTATAATTTGTAAGATAATCTTGTGTCTGTTTCTTCAGTCTCATATTTTTTTTTTTTTTTTTTTTTGCGGTACGCGGGCCTCTCACTGCTGTGGCCTCTGCTGTTGCGGAGCACAGGCTCCGGACGCACAGGCCCAGCGGCCACGGCTCACAGGCCCAGCCGCTCCGTGGCATGTGGGATCTTCCCGGACTGGGGCACAAATCCGTGTCCCCTGCATCAGCAGGCGGACTCTCAACCACTGCGCCACCAGGGAAGCCCCAGTCTCATATTTTATCACTGCCTTCATTGTCCGCTGTGTCTCAGCCACATTCGTTTTTTGCTCCCACCTCAGATTTGCACTTACTCCTGCTGCAACCTCTGCTTCAGCCCAGGTGCCACTTTCCTGTGGTAGGGCTCATCATCCTGGTGTCCCCCCCACCATCATCCTACTTATTCATGAACACTTATCCTTAACTACAGTGATCCTGTCTATTTGTTTTATTGTTTTTCTGTCTTTTTCTCTCCCTTTCTCCATCTGTTTACTTTAGTACAGCCATTTGGACCAGGTCCCTGTCATCTTATTTTCAGTGTGATTCCCCAAGGCCTTAAACAGAGTTTGGTACATAATAAGTATTCAGTAAATACTCTGATACATAAATAAATGAGTAATTATATCTGACTCTCACATAACTCCAGAAATAGGCATTACCATTTCAGAGCTGAGGCAACTTGTTCACTCAACTAGTAACTAGTACAGCTCAGCTGTGAACCATAGTTTTATGACATTAAAGGACGTCCTTCATTTTTTATGGTGGCAGTCACTCCTGTGTGTTTGTTTGCCGTAGGTGCCCACTGTACTCGAAGTTGCTTTTAGCACTGGTTTCTGTATGCTTCATCACTGGAGAAAATTTATTTTTGATATTTAAAGATTAACTTGAGTTAATAATAAGTACAGGGCTTCCCTCGTGGCGCAGTGGTTGAGAGTCCACCTGCCGATGCAGGGGACACGGGTTCGTACCCCGGTCTGGGAAGATCCCACATGCCGCGGAGCAGCTGGGCCCGTGAGCCATGGCCGCTGAGCCTGCGCGTCCGGAGCCTGTGCTCCGCAACGGGAGAGGCCACAAGAGTGAGAGGCCCGCATACCGGAAAAAAAAAAAAAAATAAGTACAAATTACTTAGTATGTTTATGTAGGAGCTTAAATTATTGAGTTGTTGAACTTGAAATTAAGTTTTTGGAAATTTTGTCAGTTACTCCTTTTTCTTCTTTGGGATTTTAAATCTTCTAAATAGGCAACTAAAAAGTGGGGCATTGGGCTTCCCTGGTGGTACAGTGGTTGAGAGTCCTCCTGCCGATGCCGGGGATGCGGGTTCGTGCCCCAGTCCCAGAGGATCCCACATGCCGTGGAGTGGCTGGGCCCTTGAGCCATGGCCGCTGAGCCTGCACGTCCGGAGCCTGTGCTCCGCAACGGGAGAGGCCGCAACAGTGAGAGGCCCGCGTACCGGAAAAAAAAAAAAAAAGTGGGGCATTTGAGTCCATAATAGGAATTATGGTTGTTTTTTGGTATAGAAACATGATGCTTTCTAGTTAGACCATCTATGTAGTATTGAAATTTTATGGCACAATCTGCTTAATGTGTTTCATTTGCAAAAATGAAACAAAACATCATTATAGTCACATACTAATTACTAGCCATGCATTATTCATTTGAAATAAAGCCTAAAGCATTTTGTATTTGTAAGCAAAAGGGTCTCTTATGATTCATCACTTTGCAGACAACATTGTTTTAAGGTTGCTTTTTAGATCTGAGTATCATCTAGTGCCTGAGAAGCATTTCCTGTATTCTGCAAATCTCATCATACAGGTCTTGATATTCTCTTCTAAGAGTACTTTGGAAACATAATGGGAAAGGGTGACTGGACTAATGAAACTAAGTTACTATAGAGTTAGGCAGTTTTATCGTAGTGGTGGCTTAAGGTGTAATTGTTGTAGATATAGACTGGTTTATTTTATATCTCATTCTTGACGCCATCTGGAAAGGTCTGTAAAGTGCATTTTTAATAAAGTTCAGTAAATACTATAACCGGTATTCTACTTAATGGTTCTCCCCATTAACACAGAGGTGAAAATTTGATGAAAGTAAGTTGTATACATACTATATTTATATAGTCTCAAAGCATCTTCCTATAAGTAACATTAATTAAATAGGGAATATGTTGTAACTTTACATTGATCGGAAAAACTGGTGGACATAACCTTAGCTAAATATTTATGTATTATATTATAGTATATATACATATATGTATTTCCTTTATAATACATATATGTGAAGAGGAAGAGAGCGGATATGATGGAGCAAATGATACAAAGTGGAAATACTTGGTTAATCTGGGTAAAGAGTTTTTTGTATTCTTAAAACTGAAATTGTAATAAAAAGGTTTTAAAATTCCGTTTACAGTAACAAAACTATAAAATACTTAGGAATAAATTTTTAAAAAGCTGGGTAAACCACTAACAATGATAAAATGGATAAAATATTCAGGTCCTCCATTTTAAGGCCATAGACAACCAGTAGAAGAAAACTGCAGGCTTTGGGAGAATAGAAACTGCATGAACTTGTGAATGCCCAGCTTTTGGTCTGGCGAAAGTTTTCCAATAATAGCACAGAGAGCTGGGGTTTGAGCAGAAAGTGTGGTTTTCTCTGGAGTGTGGAAGCAGGGATCAGAATTTATAGCAGCTGAAACAGGGCAGGCCATTATAGGGGAATGAATTGTGCAGAAAGGGACTCCAGTTTTCCATGTGGGAGTCTCCCTGGAGTCTGTGCCTGGAGGCTGAGCTGTTCATATACTGAGCAAGATTTGCCAGATAGCACCTGCTGCACAGTGAGAGTAGAAGAGAGATACTAGGGGTCCACATTCCTAGGAGGCATTGGAGTTCTGACCCTGCCAGAATAGAGATAGCTTCTTGACACCTCATTAACTTACTTGGCATTCACTCAAACAACTGGAAAGGTTATACCTTAGGAAAGAAGACCAACATCCTAAAGGAGTACCTACTCTAGACTCACCCTAAGTAAACCTATAATCAAGTCTACAGGCTTCTCTGGGAAGAATGAGCCCTACCAAGTTAGAGGGGCTAGAGAAACAACTCCCACTTTCCACAGAGCCACACTAACAAAGTGTAAGCTCAAGCCTGTTAAGCCTATAAATAAGCCTACTGAGAAATTTAAGGTGATCACCCAATGATTGATTTGCCTGCTAAAACAAGAAGAAACATTCTTCAAAGGAATATTACAACTCAAGAGTTGTTATAACATTTCATCATTTAATTAAGAAGTAAAGATTAATAAAATGGTATGTATTGTAAAAGAAAAAAAGAGTCAAATAAACAAGACGGCCCAGGTTTTAGATTTCAAATGCAAAGACTTTAATGTGGATATTATAAATATGTTCAAAGAACTAAAGGAAATTATCTTTTACGAATTGAAGGAAAACATGATCTTAATTAAGGAATCTTTGCAGGGAAATGAAAACTATAAAAATTTGCCATATGGGAATTCTCAAACTGAAAAGTTCAATAACTGAATTAAAATATTCAGTATATGGGTTAATAGTATATTGGAGATAAACAGTCTAAAACACCTGTAATTGTAGTCCCAAAAGGAGAAGAAAGTGAGATTGTGGCTAGCAAAATATTTGAAGAAATAAAGGCCAAGAAATGCCAAATTGAGTGGAAAATATAAACTTATGGTTCAAGAACCTCAGCAAAACCCAGTCAGGATAAATATAAAGAGAAAGACATTTTGGCACATTCTAATCAAACTGCTGAAAGACAAAGACAAAGAGAAAGTCATGAAAGTGATTTGAGGAGGGGAAAACATATAAGAAAACAAGGAGAGAGATTTAGCTGCCCTTGCAGAAATAATGGAAAGCAGAAGTCAACACTAGGGTGTATTTTAAATGTTGAAATAAAGAAACTCTGTAAACTCAAAATTATCTCTTTAGTAGACACCCTTCCCAAAATAGGGTAAAATAAATACATTTTTAGTTCTGTGAAAACAGAGAGTTTGTGACCATCAGACCTGCCCTACAAGAAATGCGAAAGTTGTCCTGCAGGCCAAATGGAAATGATACTAGATGAAAAGTGATATCCACAAAAAGGAATGGAAACCATGTGAAATAATCAATGAACTATGTTTTCTTTCTTCTCATAATTTACTTAAAACTAATAATTAAAAAAATAACGTTGCAGGATGAGGTTAATATGTATATAGGAGTAAAAGATATGATAGTAGCACAAATGATTGGGTAGGACAAATGGAATTATGCTGTTGTAACATTATAACACACATGAAATGAACCAGAAGGTGGGAAGTGTGAGTGAAATGCTGGAAGGGGGAGGCAGGAAATGAAACCTATGAACAGGCACAATACTGACTTAATAGTCACTCTAAATAGACTACATAAAGATGCATATTGGTAGTCCTAGAACAACCAGGAAAATATAGTAAAGAGATATAGTTAAGAAGCCAGTAGAAGAAATAAAATGGAATACTAAAAATTACTAAAAATACTAAACACAAAAGCAGGAAGGGATAAAAGAGAGGTAAAAAGCAGAAAGGAAAATTGGAAAACAGACACTAGACAATAAGAAAAATGGCATAGCTTTGTATATTTCAGAGAATGTATATTTCAAGACAAATCATAAGAAATAGAGGCATTACACAAGGATACAAGGAGTAATTTACAAGAAACAATCATCTTAAATATTGCATGCACCTAATAAAGAACACTAAATAAAATTCATGAAGCAAAACCTGTAGAATTAAATGGAGAAATAGATAACTTCACAATCATAATGAGACTTTAATGCCCCCTTTCAGTAAATTCTAGAAAAAGTAGATCAAGAAACAAATCAGTAAATAATTAGAAAATCAAGACAGTTCTATCAACCAGCTTGTTCTAATTGGTATTTATAGAACATTGCCCATATAACTGCAGAATATACATTCGTTTCAAATACACATGGAACATTCACCAAGGTAGACTATATGGGAACATAAAATAAGTCTCATTAATTTTCAAAAGACTGAAATCTTGTAGAGTATGTTTTCTATGTAAATTGGAATTAAATTGGACAACAACAATAATAGAACATCTCTCACTGTTTGAAAATTGGGTAACATAGTTTTAAATTATTTATGGGTCAAAGAAGAAATAATTTTAAACCTAATGAAAATGAAAGCACTGAAAAAGAAAACTAAATTCTCATATTTCCATCAGGAATCAAAGAACGGAATCTACTACAGAAAATTAGAGACCCATATCATACATAAACATATATACAAAAATTGTCAAAATATTTTTGTATCAAATAGTGCAATGCCTAAAAAGGAGAGTGTGTCATTACCAAGCTGTGCAAGGTTGGTTTAACATTTGAAAATTAATGTAGTTGACCATATTATCAGAAAATAGGGAGAAAAATCATATAATTATCTAGATACAAAATAAAAAGCATTTGACAGAATTGTATCTTGTTTATGATATATAAAAACTCTTAGCAAGTAGAAATAGAAGGAAACCTTCTCAACCTGATAAATGACATCTATGGAAGACATGGAGCTATCCTCATACTTAGTTGGGAAAGATTAAATTCTTTGTAATTTATGATTGGAAACCAGGCAAGGATATCTATTTTTATCACTTTTCTGCATTATAATATATGTTCTAACTTGTGTAATAAAAGAAAATGAGATAAAAGGCCTGTACATTGGAAATGAGGTAAGTGAACTTATTATCTATGTAAATACATAAGGAATCTGTAGTAAACTTTGTTAGAAGGTCACAAAATAGTCACTGTACCAAAATCAGTTGTATTTTTCTCTATAAGCAATGATATATCGGAAAGCAAAATAAAAATAGTACTGTTTTCAGTAGCATCAAAAAATGTAAAATACTTAAGGATGCATTTCCCTGAACATACGCAAATTTTCTACACTGCAAACTACAAGTTATTGGTGAGGGAACTTGAAGAAGCTGTAAATAAATGGTGATACATACCATATGCTCCTGGAGTGGAAGACTCAATTTGTTAAGATCTCATTTTTCCCTCAAATGATCTATAGATTCCTAATACACATATGATACACATTCTCAATCAATCCCAGCAGGTCTTATAATAGTAACTGACAAGATATCACAAAAATTCATACGGCATGCAAAGGACCTGGAATGGACAAAATCAATTTTGAAAAACAAACTTGGAGGACCTAGACTACTGATTTGATATCAAGACAGTAAGGTTTTGGTTTAAGGATATATAAATGTTTTTCTTAAAAGTATAGAAATAGATTTACAAAGATACTATCAATTGATTTTTCAACAAAGACTTTAAGGCTAGTGAGTAGAGAAAGGAACTTCTTTGTACCAAATGATGCTGCGAAACTTGGATATTCTGTTGACTAAAATGAATCTCAACTCCTCCATCACACCACGCAGAACAGTTAATGAGGGATGGAATATAGACCTAAATGTGCAAAGATAAAATAAAAGCTTCAAGAATAAAGCATAACTTTGGCAAAGGGGGCGTAAAGTGTCATAAGCCACTTTGTAAAAAGTTTGACAATTTCTTATAAGGTTAAGTATGCATTTACACTATACTATTTAGTGGAAATGAAAAGACTCTTATAAGAATATTCATAATATCCTGTATTAGTTTCCCTGGGCTGCCATAACAAATGTCCACAACGTTAGTGATTTAAAACAACAGTAATTTATTCTGTCATATTTCTGGAGACCAAAAGTCCTACATCAAGCTGTTGGCAGGGTTGGTTCCTTCTGGAGACTCTGAGGAAGAATCTGTTCCATGCCTCTCCCTTAGCATCTGGTAGCTGCTTGTAGCCTTTGGTATTTCTTGACTTTTAGCATCACTCCAGTCTCTGCCTCCATCTTCACAGTCTTCATGTTGCCTCCTCCTGTGTGTGACTTTCTGTCTCCTTTCTTGTAAAATGACATGGCATTAGATTTAGGGATCTCCCTGAATCCTGCATGATCTCACCTGGAAATCTTTAACTTAATTACATCTGTAAAGACGCTATTTCTACATAAGGTCACCTTCACAGGTACCTGGTTTAGGACTTACCCTTCCAGTGCCTATTCATTCCAACCCACTACACAGCCCCAAACTGGGAAGAAACCAAAATGTCCATCAACTTTTTGGTTTAGGAAAGAGGCTAAACAAATTTTGGTGTATTCTTGCAATGAAATATTGCTCATTCTTGCAATGAAATATTAATAAAAAGGAACACAGTACTCAATCATACTAACATGTGTGTGAATCTCAAAGTCATTTTATTGAGTGAAAGAAGCCAGACACCAAAAGTGTTTCCTGAAAGTTGTCATTTATATAAATTTCAAGAACAGGCAAAACTTAGTTATAGTGATAGCAATCAAAACATTGGTTTCCTATGTTAGGGTGGGGATTGTCTGGAAGCAGACATGAATGAATTTAAGACACCAGAAAGGTTCTGGGTTTTATGCCAGCTTTTTAATTCATCAGATATGAAACTTATGTGTTGAGTGTTTGCTAAGACTGCCAAATTAAATAAGGAGTCTCTCGCTCTCTAACTTTACCACTTTCAGATCCTGAGTATCTGTGGAACTCATTTGGACCTCCTGTGAAATCCTTCGTGGTCCAGAATTGATAAGCATTTGTAGACAAAGAAAAAGCATATCTGATGTCTATAGCTAATTGTCTATTTCTTGACTACCTGGAGGAATATACATTTTAATTTTTTTTCTTTTTGTGTAATTCTTGGCTTTACCTTGCTCCTTTGGAAAAATGTAAAAGCGACTTTGGAGCTTCCCTGGTGGCTCAGTGGTTGAGAGTCCGCCTGCTGATGCAGGGGACACGGGTTCGTGCCCCTGTCCGGGAGGATCCCACATGCCACGGAGCGACTGGACCTGTGAGCCATGGCCGCTGAGCCTGTGCGTCTGGAGCCTGTGCTCCGCATCGGGAGAGGCCACAGCAGTGAGAGGCCCGCGTACCGCAAAAAAAAAAAAAAAAAAAAAAAAAATGCGACTTTGCCACAGCAAAGTACAAAAAATGTACTTTGCTGTTGTGTAGTTTTAAAAAAAATAATTTTAGCTTATGAGTTTTATTATCATAAGAGCACATTTATTTTTAAAATACTCTTGATATTCTAAGCACTACCCAGGCATAAGGCACTTGAATAGCTATGTTTTTGATGCCTTTCCTAAAGTGAAATGAACTTTTTTTTCTGAGAATTCTGGAGATTATGAAAATATTGGCCAGCTAACAGTAAAGGGAAGACATTTTTCATATAGTTTAATTAGAAAAATCAAGTTCAAAACTTTTTCCTAAGTGTCTTAAGTCTGTTGTTAGATCACCTTCCTTACTCAGATGTCACGTTTCTCCCTCAACCCTTTGTCGTTTTCTCTAGTCTTGTCTTTCACAAAGATGCACTCGTTTTTTCACAGTCTCCTTGCTTATCACACCTCTCTTACGGGGAGTGGAAGAATTAGCAAATATGGAAATAAGAGTGGAGAGTGCAGTGTAATGGGACAACAAAAGTGGATCTGGAAACATACAGGGGTAGTTAGGTACCACACCAAGAAGAAAGGAAAGAAATATGAAGCAGTAGCAGGAAGAGCTCACAGCAGGGTCAACCTGTCTCCATAGTGATTTGTCTGATAACTACGGTGGGGAAATTAAAGTCTCTTCCTACTCATAGGAAAACATAGTAGAAGTATTGATAGTTTGAGTACCAGGTGGCTTTTAAGTTGCGGTTATTAATTTCCACATTGTGATTCTCTGAGTGGCGTGTACAGTTAGTTGGCAGCAAGTTAGCGCTAGGCTCATGCCCTACTGTCCCTGTGCCCTTGAAGGAGTGATTTAACCTTACAGAAACGCCGTCCCATTATTCCTTATAATTATGTATTTACAACATGTATAACGTAAAGGTTTAGAGTAGTAAATCAATTAAGACTCAAGCTAGTAGCTTTTCAATCAGCAGGTTACTTGTATTAGAAGGAAAGTTGAATGATTAATTAGTCTTACCACAACTTTAGGGAAGAATAACGAAGATATAGAGGATGTTCTCAAATTTCTTTTGAGGTGTGCCCACCCAAGGCTGCAGGCAAGAAGTGGGGGAAAACCCAACAAGTTTTGAATAAGTTGGCTCCTGAAAATCTCATATTTATAAAAGAAACTGAATAAAGAGGATATAGTGTTAAATGTAGTTGGTATAAAAATGTCAGATGGATTCTGTTTTTTCCCCCTGTGAAATAATGGATAAAATTAAAATTAAATGAGAAAAAGATAACCATAGTGAGATTATGGGAGATTATATCTCCCTGAAGACTTTTTCTCCTTTTTGCCCTTTAAGACAGATGGAAAGAATTCAGTGATACAAGGGCAGCGACCACCACTTCTGTGCCTTTCGCAGCACTGAGTGGGCACCCAGTCAATGCTTGTTGGTTCACAGATTTTCTCAAAGTCTTTTCATCTTACTTTGTACCTGCTCCAACAATGTGTATATTGCCAACAAACAAAATTTTGAAATAAAAATTACCCTTAGTGTTCTGGATATTGTTTGTTGATTTTATCCAGTCACTGTTCTTAAGGTGTTTTCATTCAGGCACATGACATCTGTGGTGGTGTGATGGGGTGGTTGCCGGAGTACTGCTGCCTGCTTTCAAAAAACAGTAATAAAACCAAAATATTTTTACTTTCTTTTTTATGCCTTTCGGTTGGTCTTCAGACTATAACTCATTATTGTCAGATTTTGGTGCTATGTGTTTACATTGCTAGGACTCTGTAATAATAAATGTAAAGGATACCTCTGTAAAAATGAATTCTAATTTCTTCTAACATTCTAATTATTAACTATCTTACGGTTAAACATTTGCTGTAACCCTTCCTTTCTTCATCTTTTTTTTAATGACTTTCTGTTACCATTGAGAATATTATTTGAGCATCATAGCTCTCCATTTATGCATTCAGTCTAGTCTTTGGCAGACAAGTCATAGTTTTAGATTCTTGGGCAAGCAAACAGAATGCAAATGTCCAGTGTTTTTTTTTGTTTTTGTTTTTTTAAATATTTATTCATTTGGCTGCATCGGGTCTTAGTTGTGGCGCATGGGCTCCAGAGGCGTGGGCTCCCCAGTTGTGGCACGCGGGCTCCACAGTGCACAGGCTTAGTTGCCCTGCGGCACTTGGGATCCCAGTTCCCTGACCAGGGATCGAACCCACGTCCCCTGCATTGGAAGGCCGACTCTTAACCACTGGACCACCAGGGAAGTCCCAGAAAATGTCTAGTGTTGATAGAATATGTGAGGGGGGTGAAGAAACATTCTTCAGGATTTAAAAAATATATGTATTTTCCCTTTTTTCTTTGATCCCATCTGAAGAAATAGAGTTTGATTTGCACAGTGAGAAAAGTAACTCTGCTATTATCTTCATAGATTACAAGATTTAGATCTTAGAACATTAGCTTTCATTGACTTTTTTTTGTTGTTGTTATTTTTAAAATAAAAGGGGCAGCCATTTGGCCTAGAGGATTAGCGTAGGCTAAATGGTAGACCCTGGACAGGATCTAGTTCTGGTGATCTCTCAAATTCCTTTCCAGTGCAGTAATTTTGTTCACTAAAATGCATTTGTTTCTTATCAGCCAAAATACTCACTTTTCAAAATTTTGAAGAAAGAACAATATGAAAAGGACATCTAATTTTAAAAGGTGTTCAAAGATCTGTTTAGGTTACCCTTCCTGACTTGGCTTTGTCAGGGTGTTTGATAAACTCATAGCACTTTGTGCTGCATTACATCATAGACTTGCTCTATTTTTTCAAGGTACCTGTCCCTAGTGCCAGGTAGACTCATTACTCATACAAATCTAGGTTATATTTTTCTAGGAAAATTAATTACTTTGTACTGGCTACCTATGGTTAGCTTGTCAGCA
>NW_006775816.1:565529-598045 GCF_000442215.2 Lipotes vexillifer
GGAAAGCTTTAACATACTTCGGGGTAGTTTTTTTTGTGTGTGTGGTACACGGGCCTCTCACTGTTGTGGCCTCTCCCGTTGCGGAGCACAGGCTCTGGATGCGCAGGCTCAGTGGCCATGGCTCACGGGCCCAGCCGCTCCATGGCATGTGGGATCTTCCTCGACCGGGACGCGAACCCGTGTCCCCTGCATCGGCAGGCAGACTCTCAACCACTGCGCCACCAGGGAAGCCCCGGGGTAGTTTAATGTAGGCATTTAAGTAGTCTTTTTTCTCTTTGCACATGAAGTAGTACATTAATATATGTTAAAATTAATATATTTTGCAATACTAATGTTATGCTTGGGGTATTGGAGAATTCTTCTCTTGTTATTGCAAAGTACCAAATACCTGATTTCATAATCATGAATGAGGGCATAGGCTGAAAGCAGAGATGCTGTGGGCCCATCATACACCTTCTGAATGGCCATGTATGAGCTCATGTGAGTGTTCCCTTATATGTCTTAGTATTCTAAAGGATAAATTAAATGTAACAGAGCATGGTACAGCCTTGGTCCAGTATAATATGAATGTGTACAAATATTACATTTGTAATATTTCAGTAAGGGTACAAATTCTAGGTAAGTGAGTCCATTTGGGAGCATTTTAAAACAAATGAAATGACTTTATCAGAAGTAATCACTGCTTACACTAGCCCTATGCATATGACACGTCTCACTACCTATCATTACAGCAAGCATCCCCCCTCAAACGTAAAAACAAGAAATATGTCTGACAAAAGAATTACTTTGATAGAGTAAATAATAGAGGTTTAAGTCCCCTTATTTCTAGAGTAGTAGGAGTCGAACCTACCCCTAAGAATCCAAAGTTCTCCGTGCTACCATATTACACCATAATCTATAGTAAGGTCAGCTAAATAAGCTATTGGGCCCATACCCCAAAAATGTTGGTACCTCTACTTTGTGTGCTAGACATACAATGTCCAAACAATGATTCATGCGCACTAAGAATTGGTATTCTAATAAGGTCTCACTTTGTCTTTCATAAATTTTTATATTACTAAAATATATTTTATAAAACCATTATTAGTAATGTTTCTTTGTACTTTAAAAAATGTCATTTTTGAGCTTACAGTTTCTTTACTCTCTTCTAGGAGAAAAAATTTTATTTTCTCTAGATAGGATTTTGAAGACGTTTCTTGAATTCAAGGAATTTTAAGACATTCCTTAGAATACTTTGTAGAGGAGACTTCTTACTAATTATATTAGTTGAGCTCTTAGAATCTTGGTTGCATACACATAAGCATTTAACACGTCAAGTTGCTGGGGAGAATGCTATATGTAAATTAGATATATTATTTGCTGAGAAACTATTTAGTGACTGTAAGAACTTGGTTCCTCTGAAGATATTCTCTCAGAGGTATCTACTGAGAGCTCTTTATTGCTCCGATTTTGTTAGATGAGTAAACTGGGTTATGTTGTTAAGTCATTAAAGCAGTGCCTGTAGTATATCCTATTGGAATCTAATAAGTTCAGGCTTTTGTATGGTACATTTTATTTTAAATAACAATCGTTATATTATGAGCAGATAGTTTTTAACAGAAATCCTATAAGCTTCATGTGGCATTGTTTTTTAGCTTTTCCTTGAGAGTCAGTGATTAACAGAACTATTCCCTATTTTGATCCTATCATGTTCTGTCACGGTTTTTTTTTTCTGACCTTGCCTCAAAGTGCTTTTGATGTTTATAATCGTTGTTGAAGTTCACCTGTTTTACCACTGCTGCCCCATCAATCTGTTTTAAGTCTCAGATTCCTAACATGTTTGGTCATGGAATTCACATGTAACTTAAATGTGGTATGTCTCCAGCCTTCAGGCTCTACCCCCTCACGTGTGTTGGTAGCACATGGTTTGGGGGTAAATTTAAGGCAAGAACTTGCTGACCCTCTAGCCCTTTTGTTCTTTCAACATTTTCAACCCCCTATATACCCAGTAAGGAAACACTGAGTCCCAAACGGGGCTAACCTGGCACGTGGCAGACCTGTGGCTTTGCACCGCTTCTGTCTCCTGCTCTGCCAATGTTTTCTAACTCTGACTCTGCTAATTTAGCATGTGTCAGGAGTCATTCTGCTGTCCTGTGTTTCTGAAGAAAGTCAATTTAGTACAAATTGGGACCTATTTACTCTCCTTCAATCTAACACATACTGTTAGTCAGCAGGGCTCCTGTGGACAGCAATTGCTATTTGAAGAAACAAACCCTCTTTAGACATTTCTGAATATGTTTTAAACATGGCCCAGCATATTTCAGTATTGAACAAAAATTAAAGCAGTGCTATGAATGCTTTGTAATTTGTTGCCTCTGTATCCTGTTACCTTTGAAAAATTCAGGTTTTTTTAAAAAAAAGATATATGTACTTTATTTCTTAAACTTTGTCATTTAAGTAAAGCTCTCTTTTCATCGAGCATCTAAATTTTTAGTGTTTTCTTTGAGTGATGACTCAGGATTCCTCACAAAAACACGCAGGGCTTTTCTCTCTTCCTGCTATCAGTTTCAGGGGACATATTGCTTTTTCCATACTGTCATACCAATAAATCATCCCAGATTACTTGCAGCCGCACAGTACTAAAGTATACCATGCATTTTAAAGGAAATCTGCTATTTTCTTTTCAATCAGATGAGCAATGTGAAGAGACTACGGCCACGGCTCAGTGCTATTCTCTTTAAGCTTCAGTTTGAAGAGCAGGTGAACAACATCAAACCTGACATCATGGCTGTCAGTACTGCCTGCGAAGAGGTAAAGAAGAGCAGGAGCTTTAGCAAGTTGCTGGAACTTGTGTTGCTAATGGGAAACTACATGAATGCTGGCTCCCGGAATGCTCAAACCTTCGGATTTAACCTTAGCTCTCTCTGTAAAGTGAGTTTGTTTTTTCAGAACATATAATTTGCCTGAACACTTATTCTTAAATGTCAGCCCTGATTACATTACTTATTTTTTATTTTGATGTGCTCATTGTCAAGAACTTAAACTGAACCATCAACCCAAACCCAGAGTGAACTGAGCTCAACTCAGCCTCTGAACTAAATCCAAATGTTAATTTTCTCTGATCTGCAAATTCAACTGAAGAATTTTGTTTGACAGCAAAATGATGTTGTAAACCTATGCTTTCTCAAACTGATGAAATGCAACATCAAAATATTATTTAAACCTAATATTCATTCATTATAAATACCTGCATATGACAGTATATATATTGAGCATTGCTTGGAATTGCCACTAAAATCTTTACCTTTAACTATTTAAATATTTCTTTGCATTTTTCTTTTTAGAAAGCTGACTAAAGGGAGAGAAAAGTGAGACTGCTTTATATAAAGGGAAAATCAGTATATTAGGAATAGACATAACTCGGATGTTATTAATTATTTTGAAATGTTTCTATCTAAATATAATTTTAGAGGAGATGAAAATTGAGTAAGTTAAGAGATTTCCTTTCTTCCAGGTTCTTCCATAGTTTAAATTTTCTTACAGCAAATGTATTCAGTGTTGTATATAACAGAGCTCTCTGTCTTAAGAAGTGGGCCATAGTAACAGTGCTTTATTGATCAGCTTACAACAAATTCTTCTCAGTTACACATCACAAGAAAAGCTTTCTCTTGTTCTTGACCTCGTAACATCTATGCTCCCTGATTAAGGAATTTGATTATTGCGATTACCGGTTAGATTGGAAGGTGAGAAACAAGTTCAGCTTTAGCTATGGGTTTACTGAATAGCTGATCTCTTCGTGCTTTCATGGCTTTTCTTACACAATTTCCCTGGCTTATGCTTTCTGTTGGTATCGGTGACTTGTGAGCTTTTCCCCTCTCCCATCCATCTTTTTATTTTCCTCTCCTTGCTTTTCTTAACCTGCTGTGTTCAGTTAAGATTCCTAGCAAGTATTATGATGTGATTCATAAGACTGCACATTTATAGAGTGCTTACTTACCCCTGTGCCAAATGCTTGACCTGATCATCTCATTTAATGTATGTGATTAATGTTTACCTGGGATAATGGGACTCATATTTTTCACATGTAAGCCATTAATTATGCTTAGATATTTTAATGGCGCTCTATACTAAAGTTATGGCAGCAGAGTTAAGAGAGAGTGGCTAGCTTGGCTAAGGAAGGGCAGTTTCACACTCAGAGAGGATCAGGAATTTGAGCTGGATCTGGAAGAATGAGTGGACGTTCCCTGAGAGGAAAGGGCATTCTAAGCAAGTGTCAACAGTTCACATTAAGGGTTATATCATGGCACAGTTGGAGCCTGGATGGGAGAGGAGTGGAGAAAATGGAAATGTGATAGTAAATGGGTCTAGATGGTGAAGAGCTTCAAATGTCACACCTTATACTGAAGGTTTTATGGAGACATGTTACTTCTGTAAGTCAAGTGATATTATAATCTGTCTTCCAGGAAGATAATTCTAACAGCAGTATGGAAGAAAGGTAAGCTGCACTTCCCAGTACTGTCACCATTAGCCATACATATTTAAAGTTAAATTTAAATCAATTACTATTTAAATAAAATTAAAAATTTAATTCCTCACACTTACCATGTTTCAAGTGAGTCAGTGTCCACACATGCTGGCAGCAAATATGGCGCATTTCCGTCATTGCTGGAAGTTCTATTGGACAGTGCTGGGTTGGGGGTGGAGGGTATAGTGGGGAGAGACTCGGTGATTGGCTGACCTGTGTCATGTGACCTGGGAGGATGCCAGAGGAAATGGAGCTGAGAAGATAGATGGGAATGGTGAAGGAAAAAGGGAGGGGTCAAAGATAACTCCTTGCTACTGACATGTTTGAAGTAGTTGCTCAAAAGAGAAAAGAGTTCAGGCTGATTTTGGTGTGTCCTTCTCCTAGCTTACCTCAGTGTCTTAGAAGGCATCTGACTGAAGCTGCCTTATTCAAATGTTTTACCAAATATTTGAGTGTCCGCTATGAAACTGTCACTGTGCTTTGAGATGTTGGAGGTCTGAGCTAAGGTAGTGGTAAAGGCGTAGAAGGGGAAAGGGGATGGAGGGAAGTGTACACATTTAAGGAACATCTAGTTATTGTCAGGGCATGGTGATTATGAACTTGGAGGCTGAAGGATAAGGAGGCAAGTAAGACTGCCAGGTTCAGGCTTTCTCTGAGAAGGGAAGCAAAGGAAGAAAAACAGGATGGGGAGCGAGGTGGGGGAGAAGTTAATTCCACACGTACAGACCTACTGGAGTTTGTTTCATAGTGCCAAGTGTCTGTTCCTCTTTAGATTTTGTATCTCAGAACTACAGCCAACTCACAAGAAGGTGACCACATGCCCTCCCTTATTTCTGCCTTGAAAGAGAAGTGTAGACAAGAGATTAGGTCTGATTAATGAGGTGGAATTCCCTAATACAGTACTTGGTACACAGTAAATACTGAACAAATAGCTGTTGAATGGGTAACAGTGCAGTGGACACAATGCAGTACATACAGTGTTGTGTAGAGACAATGTTATTATGTAGCTGAAAATAGAAATCCTCTCATGTTTGTATACAGTCACTGATGCATAGCGATTTAAAACCTCTTACAAATACAATGCATGCTGCTACGATTTTACTAGAGTCATGCTGCAAACCAGTTAATCTGTCTCCAGGTAATAGAGTTGACTGTATTTTCAGTCAACGGTACTGGCTATTTTGATCATCCCTATAAGGAGCCTTATGCTGTACAAGAAACAAAATAAATAGTACAACTTCATATTTTTTATTAGCCTACATGTCAAGTAGGCTATATAAGCATATTTTGAACAAGATGATATCTCATGTTTGTCATCAGAAGTAGCAGCTTGATCGTTGACCATTGTGATTTTCACACCAAGTGTAAAGCATTTGGTTTGATGATAAGCCCCCACACAGGGAATTCCATATTTATTTGACAGTAGAAAGACAGGGTAGTATTTTAATCTGTTCAAACATGCTGGGTAATTATATGACATTTACTATTCTGTGTCCAAAATCTTTACTTGTAAATGCCCTTTATAAATTTAGCTTAAGTATGAACAGTGTGTGAAAATTCATATTAAATTGTTAACTTTGTGTTGTTTAGAAATAAATACATGAGTCATGAATCCTGTATGCATTGTAGTTTGGTTTTAGGGTTTATATTATATCTTTGTATACATTTGTAATTGAGATGACTAACTGCAATAAATGAGTTCAGAGAGAAAAGATTTTACTTTCTTTTACTTAAAGATTCTATAGGGTCTGTGATAAATAAATGTAAAAGTAAAACATGAGATATGAAGTAACCATAGACTAGAATGTATTAAGATGTAAACATAAAGTAGACGTATAGGTTTGAGGCTTTCGGATGGAAAAAGTGAAGTGCAAAAAATGGTCATGAAACTTTTCATGAGTTAAAAATTGTGGTTTCTCTTATTAGCCAAAGCTGAACTTCACGAGAAATTTTGCGTTTGTGTCATTATAAAGGGAAAATACAGTGTTGAGCAGTGTTCCTTTAAACAGCAAGTGAAAAAAATCCATTTCATGAGGTTCTTTCTTTTAGACGCATCTCCCCTTCTCTGCTCTTCCCCTCCCCTCCCCCGACAAATATGTACTCAGAGCCTCTTATGGGGTAACACTGCAAGAGAACCCTCATAGTAAGATACATATGTACTTTTCAGTTACAGTAATGCTATCCCTAATTTAATCAAAATGGTGTAAGTATTCAATACCTTGCTTTCTGGCGACTTGGCTTTTTAAAAGGATAAACCTCAGACTATATAGAAGAATGGACAGACTGCTTGTCATTCATAAAATCCTCCAAAGATATTACTAAACTTTAGATAAATTTGGATAATAAGCAGTTTGAGATTATATTCTTTTTTCAGGACCTGTATTGGTTAATTTGTATCCTTAGAAATACAAGCAGCAAATAGTAGGTGCTTGCCTGACCAGAATGCCCATCTAGAAAAATTTGTATGTCATTAGTGTTGAAATTAGTAATTGTAGTGAATCTGTGCGTACAGCCAAGTAGATCAGCATTCTAGCAAAAAATGAGTTGACTCAACCATCAAAGTTCAACACCATATTAAATATATGAGATGATTTTAACTTGTTATTTAAAAAGCAGACGTTATTAATCCATGCACAATGACTATAACATGTGCTTGATAATGTTTACTAATGTCTACTGAAATGTTTGATTCCTGAGTAACAAATCATCTCAATCAATACAACTGGATGATGGAGCTGTAAATTGTAGCTCTTTGTTCTGTGTAACTAAATAAAGTGACTACCTGCATTGGGATAGTAAATATAAATTTTGAAAGAGTTTACCAATTGTAATAACTTATTTCTATCAGTTTATGCTGTTATTTGGGGGGAAAATTGCAGAAAAATTCACTATTGATTTCCTCTATAAATTTATCCATATCATTACTTTGTAGGAAATTTTCTGTTATCAATAGAATATGCAATTATTCCTCTCAAAGGTGAAATTATCAAAGGATACATAGTAATGGGGCTGTTGGTGTTGGGAGTTAGGTGATAAAAGGCAGTGGTGGCAGGTCAGATTGGTTTTTGTCTAAGTTATCTTTTCTAGTGCATGAAATTCTTATCTGGTCTGTATATTTCTTTCACGAGCACAGGCTAACCAAAAGTAGAATAACTTCACCAAAGCTGTGATGGGGAAGATTTTTTTAGAAAAAATGTTTAGTTTCCTCATTCTTTAATGTTGTCACCAACTCTAGTGAGTGATTTCTTAAAGTTGTGAACAGCTCTCCTTGTGGGACATCGATTCTCAACCCACAGTGCCCTTTAAAAAATACTGATGCATCAGCCTCACGTCAGATCAAATTACTTCAGCATGTATGCATGTGGATCCAGTTTAGTGGCATTTTTAAAAAGCTCCCCCAGGTGATTTTAATGCACAGACTGAACTGAAAATCACTTTGTCTGTCTTCTGCCCTGCTTACTTATCCCAGAATGAAAAACCCCCAATTGGTGGTCTGGAACCAACCAACCAACAAACATACAAAAGCAAAACCTAACCAACACAAGAACAAAATCAGAAATGAAACAACTCTACTTCCTCACTTAAGGATGAGAGGTGAAAATATTTCCAAAACTGCTGCTTTTCTTTCATGCCACGCTGGACATTATTCTGAAAGGGAAGAAAAGGAGTGAAAGGAGTATGAATCTCAGGCACATGGTGGAACTGAAATAAGTTGATGGTCAGTGTTCTGAGTTATTTTGCAGGACTTGACCTTGGAAAGTAGAGTTTCAGTGATTATGAAAAGCAGGAGGCAAATCCCTCTGCCTGTCACAGACAGTTTCTATTTCATAAGCCTGTCACAGTCACGTGGGTTGCCACTGTGAATCTTTGTGAAATTTTGATTCTTGTATATCACCTTTTCCTTTACTCCATGAAGTTATTTTTAAGAAAGACTTCTCCCAAACAAATCCATTGTTGCATCTGCATTTACTGTTTTATAAGGATTTTAGAGGGCTTTTTATTCTTTATCAGATTGGAAAACCACCCTAGTAAGTTTTGGCACCCTTCGAAAATAAAGCAGTTTTTGGCCAAAGACTTACAGATAACAAATGCCATTCTTATTTTACATCCAGCCAATTAAATCACTGAAAAATACTGGCTTCCAAAGCAATGTGAAACTATTTAGAGTCCTTATAACCCTCTTTGACTCATTCGTTAACACATTTAGTCTATAGCATTTTCCAGGAATTATTTAATTAGCTTTACTAAGTAGTGTTTTCGGTAAATTTATTCACATTACCTTTGTTTTTTCAGTTATTATAAACATTGTAAATTAGAATTATTTCTTTAATCAAATTATAAAAGATAAATGGCTTTGCTCATGAACAGCAAATGCACTGCTTATGTGCTGTCGTCTCACCACTCTCAAAGCCAGCATTGCTAATCTGTCAAACTTCCTTTCCCTGAAGCAGACAGCCTCAGAATCCTCCTTAACACCATGCTTAGAGATAGCTACTACCCATCAGAGGTAGTAATGAATCTTACCAGCCATCTTTGGTTCAAGCTAGTCTTCCTGTTTTTACACACTTTATAAATGAAAATAAAAAATTAAACAAGATACCCCATTCCTGATACTCTAGGAGGCTTTCTTTTATCAAAGGTCTGGATCAGAGACAAAACATGCAACACTATTATCTGTATAGTAATACTTAGCCAATAGTATTTGTGAACATATGTGCTTAGGTAGCAGGGAAGAGTCTGGTGATGAAATGAGTGCACACCAAAACCAGACAAAGACATTATAAGAAAGGGAACTTATAGACCAATATCTCTTATGAACATAGATGCAAAAATCCTCAACAAAATATTATAAATCAAAGCCAACAATATGTAAAAAGAATTAGATACCATGACCAAGAGGGATATATTCCAGGTATGGAAGGCTGGTTTAACATTTGAAAATCAATTAATGTAATTTATCAAATCAACAGGCTCTAAAGGAGAAAAACCATTTGACCATATCAATATAAGCAGAAAAGACAGCTAATCAAGTACAATACCCATTCATGACAAAAACTTTCAGCAAACTAGAAATACAGGGGAATTTCCTTAAGTTGATAAAGAACATCTATAAAAACTACAGAGAGCATCAGCATTGTGCTGGAGGTCCTGGCTTAATGCAACAAGACAAAAAAAGGACATAAAAGTATACAGATTGGGAAGGAATAAATAAAATTGTCTTTGCTCATAAGTAAAATGATTGCCTATGTAGAAAATCCCCCAAAATTGATTTAAAAAAAAGGAAAGAAAGAAAAAACACTTTCTGGAACTAATAAGCAATTAGAACAAAGTTTCTGGATATGAGATTGGCATTAAAATGTTGACTACTTTTTTAATATCAGCAATGAAAAATTAGAATTTGAAATAAAAAATGGAATATCATTTACTTTAGCACCAAAAATTTTCTACAATATTTGTATGAGGAAGATGACAAAACTTTGATGAAAGAAATAAAAAAAATCTGATAAAGAAATAGATATCCCATGTTCATGGAAAGAATATTCAATATTGTTAAGGTGTCAGCTCTTCCCAGCTTGATCCATATAGTCAATGAAATTCCAATCACAATCTCAGCAAGTAATTTTGTGGATATTGACAGATTGACTCTAAATTTTTTATGGATATGTAAAAGACTCAGAATAGTCAATACAACACTGAAGAAGGAGGAAGAAAGGAGGAGGAGGAAGGGGAAGGACTGACTTCAAGACTTACTATAAAATTACAGTAATCAAAACTGTGGTATTGGGGGGGGAAAAGATAGATAGTGGAACAGAATAGAGAGCCCAGAAATAGACCCACACAAGTATAGTCAACTGATCCTGGACAAAGCAGCAAAGGTAATTCAATGGAAAAGAATCGTTTTTTAAAGAAATGATGCTGGAAAAACTGGACATTTATAAGTTAGCCACTATTTGAATTTTAAAACTTCTGCTCTGTGAAGTGAAAAGACAGTCCATAGAGTGGGATAAAATCTTTGCAGAACACCTATCTGACAAAAGACTTGCATCCAAAATATACAAAGAACTCTAAAACTCAACAATAAGAAAACAACCCAATTTTTAAAAAAAAGGCCTGAACAGACATCTTACTGAAGATTTACGAATGACAAATAACTGTATGAAAATATACTCAACATCATATGTCATGAGGGAATTGCAAATTAAAAAAACAATGAGACACCATTACACATCTATTAGAATGGCTAAAATCCAAATCACTGACAGCACCAAATGCTGCTGAGGATGTGGTACAACAGGAACACTCATTCACTGATGAAAGGAATGCAAGATAGTACAGCACCTTTAGAAGACTGGCAGTTACAAAGCTAAACATAGATTTAACATAGGATTCAGTAATCACATTCCTGTTTACCCCAAGGAGTAAAAAACCTGCATATAAATGTTTATAGCAGTTTTATTCGTGGTTGCCAAAATTTAGAAGCAACTCGAGAAGTCCTTCAATAGCTGAATGGATAAAACCCACTGATATAGTCATACATATAGTCATACAATAGACCAGCGATGGGGAATGACAGGGGGTGGCAGGTGAAGCTTCGCTTGCTCGCCTCCCCGCTGCTCACCTCCTGCTGTGCGGCCAGGTTCCTAACAGTCTGTGGACCCATACTGGTCTGTGGCCTGAGCGTTGGGGACCCCTGCAATAGACTATTAAATCAGTCATAAAAAGAAAATCTCTTAAGCCAAGAAAAGACATGGAGAAATGCATAATACTAAGTGAAAGAAGCCAATCTGAAAAGCCTCCATACTCTGATTCCAACTATATGACATTCTGGAAAGGACAAAATTATAGAGATAGTAAAAAATTCAGTGGTTTCTGGAGATTTGGGGGGAGGGGGAAGAAGGAAGAGATGAACAGGTGGAGGACAGGGGATTTTTCAGGATGTTGAAACTATTCCCTATGACTCAGTAATGGTAGATACGTAACATTATGCATTTGGCAAAACCCATACAACTTTAGAACACAGAGTGAACCCCAAAGTAAACTGAGGTTAATAATTAATAGTTAATAATAACGTATCAATATCATCAATATCGGTACATAAATTTTAACAAATGTAACACATTAACGCAAAATGTTACTGATAGGGGAATTTGTGTATGTGGAGGGGAGAGTATATGGGAATCTGTCTTTTCTGCTCTATTTGTCTTAAAGTGAAACTGCTCTAAAATATAAAGTCTGTTAATTAAAAAAATTAAGAAGTATAAAAACCATTTAATTTAAAATTAATGTATTTGAGCCATTTATATTAACTAAAGAACACTGAGCTATTTTAAATCTCTTGTGAAATAAGGGAATAGTGTAAATAATAGAACATTGAACAATATAATAATACAACAAGATAAAATTTTACTAAAATGCAAAAATGCTTTTCATGCTGAAGTGCTCACTGAAATCCAAGAGAAATATGTTTAAAATATAATTCAGAGATAGTGTGTCTTTGGAGATATAGTAGAAATCAGTTTAATTATAGAAGCTGACATTATTTAAAGCATTTTCTTCCTTATTTAATGTTTCAACTCTCATCATTTTAAAATGAAAACTGAGCAATAAATGTTTTTTAATATGTGAATGCTATAAATTTATCTAATATCTATTTTACCTAATATTAGTTTATCACTACCTATCTTTAAAATCACTATGAAAGTTTTATTATAGGTATTAATAGTGACGGCAGTGACATAGATGATGCAAAGCATATTGTTTCATTTATGTTAAGATTTTAAATTTCCATTCATTTTGGAGGGATACACAGTATTTTTAAAAATTTAATCAGCACAGTGATTGATTTTTAAAAATGTTTTTATATATATCAGGAAACAGTTCATTCTATAATTGTAGTTGGTTTCACTAGTGAATTTGAACCTAAGCATTGACTTTTTGAACTTCATATCTGAGCAATTATGATATATCCTTTGGCA
Source organism: Lipotes vexillifer (assembly GCF_000442215.2). Taxonomy (NCBI): domain Eukaryota; kingdom Metazoa; phylum Chordata; class Mammalia; order Artiodactyla; family Lipotidae; genus Lipotes; species Lipotes vexillifer. The sequence goes on from NW_006775816.1 coordinate 578,010, forward strand.
GTTCATATTCACACATCCATTTTCATGTGGATACATGTAACTTACATTTAGAGATGTTTCAAACATATACAAAGCACCTTATTCTGCAAATGATCTAAGATGGAGTATGATGTTAGTAGATATACTTGTTTGGGCCTGTTAAAGATGAAACTTTACAGTTTCATTCAACCATATTTTTATCATATTTTGTGAGCACTGATCTGTTAGCAATATGGAGAGACTTTGCATTTGAGGTAATATTCAGGTAGCATTTTATTAATTGTATAGATAAAACAATAGAAAGAATGCCATGCTTTTAGAACTAGAAGTCACCTCAGGATAGGGGTATAGAGGCTTTCCAGGCTAGAATTAGCAGGTTATAGGGCTTCAGTATTTTAAATTGCATTAATGAGCACTATTTTACTGTTTTAACTACTATTTTTATCCACTGTGTTTTTGAGAATTTTGTTTCTTTTGATGCATAATAATCTATATTAAATAAAGATTTTGTAGAGGAACTGCATTTTATAGTGGTTAAGAGCTTTGGATTCACACAGAAGTGGGTTCAAATAAATCTTGGCTCTACTGGATAGTAGCTATGTGATCTGGGGTATGCTACATGATGTTTCACATCTCTTTTGCCCTCTTAATAGTGGGTGTAATACCAGTTCCTTCCTCGTAAGGATGGTGTGTGTTTCAAGCACTTAACAGGTATTGTATTATTTGGCCAATCCCTGTCTCTTAGGAAGTGCCACACAAATAAGAGTGGCTGCTGTTGTCCTCAGCATTCATACTGTTTACAAGGTAGGGTCTTCTAGAATGTTCATGGAGCCATTACAGACCCTCATAATTTTGTCATTTTTCTGGTGTTCAGCAATGTCTACAACATCCAAAGAGTCAGTGCTGTCTGGATAACGTAATTGAAGTATAGGAACATGATAATGGGGAACAGCTACTAGTTTGACAATATTCTTAAGATAAAGTTTTATTATTCAGAGTGTAAGGGGTTGTAGTTCTTTGGATTCTGAAAATCACCAAGACGATACTTAGTTTTTATTTTAGGAATTTTCTTTCTTGTGACTAAAACAATGGAATTTTCTTTAAATGTCATCCAAATTCGTGCTGAATAGCTTAAAAATATTCCCAAACCTTGCATTGTAGCTACAAAGGAGTTCTATCCAGACTGACAACTAGGCCATGATTTATTACAGGATCTGCTTTTAACATTATTTTGTCTGGAATGAACAGAGCGGCTGAAGAAACTCCATCCATCTTTTTGTTTATTTGACATCTATGCCACATTAAATGTTCCTTAAAGAAACAATATATAAACAAGAAATTCTCCTTAACAGTGACGATTACTCATCAGTAAGATAAATCTCTTGACAGTGATACCAAAGGAATCCTGTCAAGCAATGTCGGTGAAAATTTTTAAAAAGCATATTTTTTAAACTTAAGAATAAATTTTTAAGCCAGATATTTTAGCTTCATTTTCTTTCCAAGAGTTAGCACTACAGAGTATGCTCAAGTTGTTTTTTCTCTTCAACAAAATTAGCACCATCTCTCAAGCTTTCCTTGTTCTAGCTCAATCGCTGATTATGTATGATACGAATAATTAGTAGAAATAGAGTGTGCCCTTTTTGTTGTTAATGTTTATCAAAAGGTGAAAAAATATTGAGAGTAAATGAAGTCTGTGATAAATATGTTTTGCTCTGCTTTCAAATATTTTCATGTGCTTTCTGGGAGGGATTTTTTGTTTGTTGGTTGGTTTTTGTTTTGGGTTTTTTTTTTTTTTTAAGTGATTTGGGGGAAGGAAGGAAGGAAGGGAATAGAGTAATTGAGGCAGGAAGAATACCTTCCCGGCACTGTGCAGCTTTTCCTGAGAACGTTAGGAACTAAACGAAGAATCTCTGTCCTGGAATTTAGAGCAACTAGTAGTTTGTAAGTAACCATGCATTGTCAACAAATAGTCACTCTCTGTGTTTCTTAACTTCTTATCTTTTATTAGGTATATTTTCAGATTTAAGTCTCCTGGTTGTTAAATATAGATTCTGTTCTGGAGGGATGGGAGACTTCTATTTATTATTCAGTGAGTATATTTTAAATATTAGACTGTGACCAGTATGTGAGTTGCTAACCAGTTGATGTTTTCAATAGTACAGCCAGGATAGCAACCTCCTCCATAAGTTAGTGTTTAGCTTTATGATTGTCTCTAAATATTTGAATCTGTGTTTGACCTGCATCCTTAACATTTATTAAATTGGTAGATGCTATATAGGTTATAGAATTCTAATTCTGAATTCTTATTGCTCATGAATAAAGGTCAAGATTGATCCAGTTGCTTATTGTTGGATCATAGAGATTTCTTGATATATTAATCCTAGCAATTTCTGGCCATTTAGCTATATCACAAACAGCCCTGGAAAGCTCTTTCCAGTGCTTGTCTTAATCAACATTCCACACAGGACATGTGTCTAGTTTCACATGAACGGAGCATGATAAGAAAGGTGTAAATTGGTGACAGTCAGGAACTGGGAGTCCACCGAAGGAACAGCATTCTCTAGTCATTGCTATAAAGAGGGAGGTGGGGGAACAGAAGAGTTAACCATCAGAATGCTTTAAAAAAAATAGCAAAATTAAAATCAAAGGACAGTTTTTATACTGACTGATGTTTGTACCAGGGAAAATTATTATATTTGTGAAAGTTTGCTACTTTTACCCTAGCCTTATCCATTAACGATGATAGTATGAATGAAATTGTAGAGTTGAAAGGTAACTTTTATAAATCGGATTAACATTCAGAGTCAGTTTTTGAGGAATAATTTTTCAGAACACTCAGATGAATGTTGTGATTTATGTTCCTTTTAAGAGGCATCAACTAATGGACTCTGTTCATATCAGTCAGTTTTTAAAGTGCCAGGAACCATTGCTGCTGAATGGTTTGCATGCCGAATAGGCCAATGCAGCATTTGAACCTGTTATAAGAGTAATCATGTGAAAGCCTGGCTGTCTATAGTAGGGTAGCTCTGTTTCCAGGGACAAGATAGTTTGTGCATTAATAAGTCATGTGTGTTAATATTTGTGATGGCACAGAATATCTCCTTCTGCCACAATCGGATAGTAACTTTCATTTGATATTTTTCTGATAGTGATATAATATTTAGTGACATAGAGTTTGAAAAAAATACATATGGATATATGTGTGTATGTGTGTGTATACACTTATTTTAAGGTAGGAAATTGTTGGAAAGGAAGCAATAGGGTTGTGCACAGTTAAGTATACCAAGAATTTCCAACTCTAAATTAAATCCTGGTGTGAAAAGAGTGGTTTTTTCTCCCCTTATATGTGTATCTGATCTGGATGATTACTCATTTGTAGGGAACACTATCAGATTATGTATTTGCCCTGTGTTCACACCCAACACCCGCTACCCCCATCACTCCCAAAACCTAAGCTGACCTCCATTTGTACCTAGGTTGTAGCCTAGCCTTTCTCCCTTGATTCATTCCTCGGCCTTTTCAGATTAGGATTGGTCCATCCTGGCCTTCTCTTCAAGCCTCTGTTCTCCTTTCTTTTATTCTGTGTGCTTATTTGTGTTTAATTGGTCAACATTTTAGCTTTGGAGGCTAAGAGCTCACAAACCGGTACTCCTAGAATAAGTTCTCACTATGTATTCTCTACAGTTTATCACCCTCAAGGGATGGAAAATTTGTTCTCGGGGAGCAAAAATATCTTTCCTATCTGCCTCTGTTTTTATGTGTAAAGCACAGATGTACATGCAGTACATAAACAGATATACAGTATATGTATCATTTTAAAATTTCATAGGTGCAAATGATTCAGAAAAATACGCCTAAAAAAACTTAGCCAGCAATAATGAAAAAAAGGTTGAGAACACTGTTCTACACCTATATATATCTATATCCTTTCCCAGCGTCTTCACTTAGATGTTATTCAAAAACTTCAATTTCACTTGTCCCAAACTGAAACAATTCTTTTTTCTCCACCCCACCCAAATCTTTTTCTCATTCTTTCTGTCCAGTTTCAATAGATGTCATCATGTGGGTTTCCATGCCCACCCTGTCCCATTATCTCATGCCTAAGGCATTACCTCATCTCAGGCTGTTTTCTTTCCCTGCCTGGATTATTGCTACAGCTTTTAAAATTATTCTTCCTGCTCTGTTTTTGCCCTTGCTCTAATCTTTTATCCACACTGTGCTAGAAGGAGCGTTCTAAAATGTACGTCTGATTAGCTCTCATCTAGTTTAAAACCTCCCAGTTCTTAGGGATCAGAATCCTATATCCATAGCATGGTCTGCCTTTCTTTTAATTTTCTGGCCTTCTCCTCATATTTCTTTCTACTCTCCCTACTTCCCCCTCCCCGCAACATGTACTTTTATTTTGGAGTCACTTGGACTCCTCTGAAGTGCCACTTTCTTCCTCATCTATGGTCTTTTTCAAATGCTGCTCCATCTGCCTCTGATACTGTGCCTTTTGAGTTTTTTCCTTCCCTTCCCCAACCCGTACAACTTCCTGCCTGCTGGTGTTCAGTTCAAGTGCTCTGTCCTCTTAGGCATACTGTATGATTATTTTTACTATACTCTTTGTCACACAGGGGAAATGCATATTTTCTGGGGTTTTCCCCCCCCACACACTAAATGGCTTCTTGAGGAATGACTTATTGGTTGTTGCGTCTCCGACTCCTGCCGTACCTAGTAGGCATTCTATAAATCCGTGCCAAATGAAAAAATGAGCAAGCATGTGGGATCGTTTTAAGTGTTGATATTATATACGTTCCCAGGTTGTCCTGTTTTCCTGGGCATTTCACCATATTTTTTTTCCCCCATGAAACATTGCATACTAGATTGAATTAAGCTTATTCCTTCTTTACAGTAAATATTAATGACTTAGACCAGACAACAGTATATGAAGAGTAGCTTTTCAAGTGTTTAAATAGTGGCTTTTCAAAAATAGCATTAACTAATTTTACAGCTCATTTATTTCTTATCTATAAAAAACTGTATTAATATTGTTTAAGTAGAGAGACTATCAACATATTTTTGACTCTGTATTTTTTCTCCCTCTCATTCTATTTAGCTAAAGGACACAAAATCAGCAGATCAGAAAACAACACTACTACATTTTCTTGTGCAAATATGTGAAGAAAACTACCCTGATATCCTCAATTTTGTGAATGATTTGGAACATTTGGACAAAGCTAGTAAAGGTTTGTGCTTTTACAGAAAAGATTTTCATGCTCTGGGTCTTCAGTTGGTACAGAAAATAATCTTTTATTTGAACATACTTGCCACTTTGTCACTGTGTTTTCATACTGAATATGCCATTTTAAAAATAGAGAGAAAGTTGTAGGACATTTACTTTATCAATTGTCATTATTGGAGCTATGACTTTAATTTTTTGACTGGATAGTGAGGCCCTATATACAAAAGCATATAGTTTTGCAGTTTTTTTTTTGTTTTTTTTTTTTAACATCTTTACCGGAGTATAATTGCTTTACAATGTCATGTTAGTTGCTGCTCTATAACAAAGTGAATCAGCTATATCTATACATATAACCCCATATCTCCTCCCTCTTGCGTCTCCCTCCCACCCTCCCTATCCCACCCCTCTAGGTGGTCACAAAGCATCGAGCTGATCTCCCTGTGCTCTATGGCTGCTTCCCACTAGCTATCTATTTTATATTTGGTAGTGTATATATGTCCATGCCACTCTCTCACTTTGCCCCGGCTTACCCTTCCCCCTCCCCATGTCCTCAAGTCCATTCTCTACCTCTGGGTTTTTATTCCTGTCCTGCCCCTAGGTTCTTCATAACCATTTTTTTTTTTTTTTTAAGATTCCATATATATGTGTTAGCATATGGTATTTGTTTTTCTCTTTCTGACTTACTTCACTCTGTATGACAGACTCTAGGTCCATCCACCTCACTACAAATAACTCAATTTCATTTCTTTTTATGGCTGAGTAATATTCCATTGTATATATGTGCCACATATTCTTTATCCATTCACCTGTTGATGGACACTTAGGTTGCTTCCGTGGCCTGGCTATTGTAAATAGTGCTGCAATGAACATTGGGGTGCATGTGTCTTTTTGAATTATGGTTTTCTCTGGGTATATGCCCAGTAGTGGGATTGCTGGATCATATGGTAATACTATTTTTAGTTTTTTAAGGAACCTCCATACTGTTCTCCATAGTGGCTGTATCAATTAACATTCCCACTAACAGTGCAAGAGGGTTCCCTTTTCTCCACACCCTCTCCAGCATTTGCTGTTTGTAGATTTTCTGATGATGCCCATTCCAACTGGTGGGAGGTGATACCTCATTGTAGTTTTGATTTGCATTTCTCTAATAATTAGTGATGTTGAGCAGCTTTTCATGTGCTTCTTTGCCATCTGTATGTCTTCTTTAGAGAAATGTCTATTAAGGTCTTCTACCCATTCTTGGATTGGGTTGTTTGTTTTTTTAATATTGAGCTGCATGAGCTATTTCTACATTTTGGAGATTTATCCTTTGTCCATTGATTCATTTCCAAATATTTCTCCCAGTCTGAGGGCTGTCTTTTCATCTTGTTTGTGGCTTCCTTTGCTGTGCAAAAGCTTTGAAGTTTCATTAGGTCCCATTTGTTTATTTTTGTCTTTATTTACATTACTCTAGGACGTGGGTCAAAAAACATCTTGTTGTGATTTATGTCAAAGAGTGTTCTTCCTATGTTTTCCTCTAGAGGTTTAATAGTGTCCGGTCTTAAATTTAGGTCTCTAATCCATTTTGAGTTATTTTTGTGTATGGTGTTAGGGAGTGTTCTAATTTCATTCTTTTACATGTAGCTGTCCAGTTTTCCCAGCACCACTTATTGAAGAGACTGTCTTTTCTCCATTGTATATCCTTGCCTCCTTTGTCACACGTTAGTTGACCATAGGTGTGTGGGTTTATCGCTGGGCTTTCTGTCTTGTTCCATTGATCTTTGTTTCTGTTTTTGTGCCAGTACCATACTGTATTGATTATTGTAGCTTTGTAGTATAGTCAGAAGTCAGGGAGTCTGATTCCTCCAGCTCCATTATTTTCCCTCAAGACTGCTTTGGCTATTCGGGCTCTTTTGTGTCTCCATACAAATTTTAAGATTTTTTTGTTCTAGTTCCGTAAAAAATTCCATTGGTAATTTGATAGGGTTTGCACTGGATCTGTAGATTGCTTTGGGTAGTATAGTCATTTTCACAATATTGATTCTTGCAATCCAAGAACATGGTATATCTCTCCATCTCTTGGTATCATCCTTAATTTCTTTCATCAGTATTTTGTAGTTTTCTGCATTCAGGTCTTTTGTCTCCCTAGGTAGGTTTATTCCTAGGTATTTTATTCTTTTTGTTGCATTGGTAAATGGGAGTGTTTCCTTAATTTGTCTTTCAGATTTTTCATCATTAGTGTATAGCAATGCACGAGATTTCTGTGCATTAATTTTGTATCCTGCAACATTACCAAATTCATTGATTAGCTCTAGTAGTTTTCCGGTGGCATCTTTAGGATTCTCTATTTATAGTATCATGTCATCTACAAACAGTGATAGTTTTACCCCTTCGTTTACAATTTGTATTCCTTTTATTTCTTTTTCTTCTCTGAGTGCCATGGCTAGAACTGCCAAAACTATGTTGAATAATAGTGGTGAGTGTGGACATCCTTGTCTTGTTCCTGATCTTACAGGAAATGGTTTCAGTTTTTCACCATTGAGAATGATGTTTGCTGTGTGTTTGTCATATATGGCCTTTATTATGCTGAAGTAGGTTCCCTCTATGCCCAGTCTCTGGAGAGTTTTTATCATAAGTAGGTGTTGAATTTTGTCAAAAGCTTTTTCTGCGTCTATTGAGATGATCATATGGTTTTTATTCTTCACTTTGTTAATATGGTTTATCACATTGATTGATTTGCATATACTGAAGAATCCTTGCATCCCTGGGATAAATCCCACTTGATCATGGTGTATGACCCTTTTAATGTGTGGCTGGATTCTGTTTTGCTGGTATGTTGTTGAGGATGTTTGCGTGTATATTTATCAGTGATATTGGTCTGTAATTTTTTTTTTTTTTGTAGTATCTTTGTCTGGTTTTGGTATCAGGGTGATGGTGGCCTCATAGAATGAGTTTCAGAGGGTTTCTTCCTCTGCAATTTTTTGGAAGCATTTGAGAAAGATGGGTGTTAGCTCTTCTCTAAATGAATGATAGAATTCACCTGTGAAGCCATCTGGTCCTGGACTTTGGTTTGTTGAAAATTTTTAATCACTGTTTCAATTTCATTACTTGTGATTGGTCTGTTCATATTTTGTTTTTCCTCCTGGTTCAGTCTTGGATGGTTATACCTTTCTAATAATTTGTTCATTTCTTCCAGGTTGTCCATTTTATTGGCATAGAGTTGCTTGTAGTAGTCTCTAGGATGCTTTGTATTTCTACATTGTCTGTTTTAACTTCTCCTTTTTCATTTCTAATTTTACTGATTTGAGTCCTCTCCCTCTTTTTCTTGATGAGTCTGCCTAATAGTTTATCAATTTTGTTTATCTTCTCAAAGAACCAGCTTTTATTTTTATTGATCTTTGCTATTGTTTTCTTTGTTTTTATTTCATTTATTTCTGCTCTGATATTTATGATTTCTTTCCTTCTGCTAACTTTGTGTTTTGTTTGTTCTTCTTTCTCTAGTCCCTTTAGGTGTAAGGTTAGATTGTTTATTTGAGAATTTTCTTGTTTCTTGAGGTAGGCTTGTATAGCTATAAACTTCCCTCTTAGAACTGCTTTTGCTGCATCCCATAGGTTTTGGATCATCGTGTTTTCATTGTCATTTGTCTCTAGGTATTTTCTGATTTCCTCTTTGATTTCTTCAATGATCTCTTGGTTATTTAGTAATGTATTATTTAGCTTCCATGTGTTTGTGTTTTTTACGTTTTTTCCCGTATATTTGATATCTAATCTCATAGCGTTGTGGTCAGAAAAGATGCTTGATATGATTTCAGTTTTCTTAAATTTACTGAGGCTTGATTTGTGCCCCAAGATGTGATCTATCCTGGATAATGTTCCATGTGCACGTGCGAAGAAAGTGTAATCTGCTGTTTTTGGATGGAATGTCCTGTAAACATCAGTAAATCGACCTGGTCTGTTGTGTCATTTAAAGCTTGTGTTTCCTTATTAATTTTTTGTTCGGATGATCTGTCCATTGGTGTAAGTGAGGTGTTAACATCCCCCACTATTATTGTGTTACTGTCGATTTCCTTTTTTATAGCTGTTAGCAGTTGCCTTATGTATTGAGGTGCTCCTATGTTGGGTGCATATATATTTATAATTGTTATATCTTCTTCTTGGATTGATCCCTTGATCATTATGTAGTGTCCTTCCTTGTCTCTTGTAACATTCTTTATTTTAAAGTCTGTTTTATCTGATACAAGTATTGCCACTCCAGCTTTCTTTTGAATTCCACTTTTTCCATCCCCTCACTTTCAGTCTGTATGTGTCCTTAGGTTTAAAGTGGGTCTCTTGTTGACAGCATATATATGGGTCTTGTTTTCGTATCCATTCAGCAAGCCTGTGTCTTTTGGTTGGAGCATTTAGTCCATTCACGTTTAAGGTAATTATCAATTTGTATGTTCCTATGACAATTTTCTTAATTGTTTTGGGTTTGTTTTTGTAGGTCCTTTTCTTCTCTTTTGTTTCCCACTTAGAGAAGTTCCTATAGCATTTGTTGTAGATCTGGTTTGGTGGTGCTGAATTCTCTTAGCTTTTGCTTTTCTGTAAAGCTTTTGATTTCTCCATTGAATCTGAATGAGATCCTTGCTGACTAGAATAATCTTGGTTGTAGGTTTTTCCCTTTCATCACTTTATGTATATCATGCTGCTCCCTTTTGGCTTGTAGAGTTTCTGCTGAGAAATCAGCTGTTAACCTTATGGGAGTTCCCTTGTATGTTATTTGTCGTTTTTCCCTTGCTGCTTTCCATAATTTTTCTTTGTCTTTAATTTTTGCCAATTTGATTACTATGTGTCTCGGCGTGTTTCTCCTTGCGTCTATCTTGTATGGGACTCTCTGCACTTCCTGGACTTGGGTGGCTATTTATTTTCCCATGTTAGGGAAGTTTTCGACTTTAATCTCTTCACATATTTTCTCTGGTTCTTTCTCTCTCTTTTCCTTTTGGGACCCCTGTAATGCGAATGTCGTTGCGTTTAATGTTGTCCTAGAGGTCTCTTAGGCTCTCTTCATTTCTTTTCTTTCTTTTTTCTTTATTCCGTTCTGTGGCAGTGGATTCCACCATTCTTTCCTCCAGGTCACTTATCTTTTCTTCTGCCTCAGTTATTCTGCTATTGATTCCTTCTAGTGCAGTTTTCATTTCAGTCATTGTATTTTTCATCTCTGTTTGTTTGTTCTTTAATTCTTCTAGGTCTTTGTTAAACATTTCTTGCATTGTCTCGATCTTTGCCTCCATTCTTTTTCCAGGGTCCTGGATCATCTTCACTATCATTATTCTGAATTCTTTTATTGGGAGGTTACCTATCTCCACTTCATTTAGTTGTTTCTCTGGGGTTTTATCTTGTTCCTTCATCTGGTACATAGCCCTCTGCCTTTTCATCTTGTCTGTGTTTCTGTGAATGTAGTTTTTGTTCCACCGGCTGCAGGATTGTAGTTCTTCTTGCTTCTGCTGTCCTCATACCCTGTTTAAATTGTTTCTTCTATAAAGTGGGGATTGTAGCACTTTTTTTTGCAGAGAGGCATGTGATTGGATGAGATGTTCTTTCACACTTTTTCCTGAGATATATGTTTCTTTGAAGTGTGTATCTCATATAGTCTGTTAAAAAAGATTGGAAACAATTAATATGGATTTTTAAGGCAAAAAATAAGTCTTTTAACTTTTCACTGTTGCATCCTAATGTTTAATGGATTACTCCTTACTTTGCCCTTGTGTACCTTAAAATGTTCATGGCATAAGAAGATAATGTCCCTATGTATAGGTGTAAGTGTTTTTAGGGAATTTAAGAAGGGAAAATAATCCAAATCATCTTCTCATATTAAACAATGTGAGACTGGGCAAAAAGGCACAGAGGAAAAGAACATTAAAAATAACTCACAGAGGGCTTCCCTATTGCACAGTGGTTGAGAGTCCGCCTACCAATGCAGGGCACACGGGTTTGTGCCCCGGCCCGGGAAGATCCCACATGCCACGGAGCGGCTGGGCCCGTGAGCCATGGCTGCTGAGCCTGCGCGTCCAGAGCCCGTGCTCCGCAATGGGAGAGGCCACAACAGTGAGAGGCCCATGTACCAAATAAATAAATAAATAACTCACTGATACTCGCCATAGCTTTTACGTGATTAGGTCATTAACTCAAGGAAGGCACCTTTCTTAAAATGAGATTTCTGGAATTCTGGAATAAAATTTAAGTAAATGGGATGAAAAAGAATTGAAAATGCGTGTTCTTGATGAATATTAAGCTTGGTAAGCAACAGAGTACTAGGTAAAGAAGTGCTACCTTCAAGTGCCTTGAAATATAGAGCAATTTCTCTTTCTGGGGAAAAGATGGTTCAGTAGTTAATAGCTTACATCAGCATTAGGTTTTTAGCAAAAATAAAATCAATGTGGGCATTTTCTCATAATAGCAGTTTGAATTTCTGGTCACTTTACTATTTTTCCTACTAGTTCTTAAACAAAATGGTAAGCTGGAACATACTTCTCTTTCAGATGTATTTTTTATTGTATAATACATTTCTAGCATTTTTTGCTATGAATTAAGATAAATGTCATTTATCTATTTTGACTCATTTGATTTTACTTAAAATTCTGTATAAATATTACAATATTTTGCTTCTGAAAAGTATGTAACTTTCATAAGGGTTTGCTTGCAGAGTTGTAACTTGGTAATGATATTCTTCTGTTTGTTTTCTTTTTTGGTGTTTCTGTGGGGCATTTTGGGGCCTTTGGGGGTTTTAGTTTCCATCTGTTATAGCAGAGGCATGCATATGTGTATGGGCCAGCAGATACTGAGAATGTGTTTCACAGGGAGCAACCAACTTCATATTTGAAATAGAAAAGCCATCACTGAGAGATTTTTTTTACAGTGTAGGTGATTGTTGAGCTAGATTTCTTTTCATGAGTTTATTACCCTATTAATGGATGAGATTTTAGAGGAATTAATGTAGTCTTGGATGAAATAAGTCTATGTTTTCTTTGGAAAATTTCAGTGCTCTTATATTATACATCATCATTTGAAAGTTTCCAGATTTGAAATCTCCTCAGTGAGCTATCACATGAATTTAAAAGTACCTTTGTTTTTGAGACATAACATATCCTGGCCATTAGGTACTCCTGGATCAGCAGGGGGAGCTTTCATTGTAACTAATGAGCTTACCCGTATGACAGTTTTCAAGAATCTACTTCATTAGGGCTGCTTCTTTGCTAAAAGATAACGGCCTACAGCTTTTCTGTTGTATTTCAGTGAAAATATTTTTTGATCATTATTGTATTTCTGTATACCATTGTAATATTTCTTTCCTTTATGGACTTCTAAGGGTTGAATACGTTTTTCCCTTTTCTAAACAGTTGAAATTAATGAACTCTAATCTATGATGGTTTTATTGATTATTTCACAATAACCTGTTTCATATTAATTTGGAATGGTATTTTATTAATGAATAGAAAATATGACCAAACTTTGGGGGGGTTTAGAGTGTATTAAAATAATACCAAGGTAAATTTACAGTGTCACCTTGTTCAGCCCATGTTTTTTTTAAGGTATTATAGCTCTTCCATATATTTCCATTTTCCCCTAAATAGTTAACTCTGAATTCTAGAGATACCATGCTAGTCTAGTCTGTAACTCACTTGTTCACTCATTCATTTAACAGGCATGTGTTGTGTGATTACTGTGTCAGAAACTGTGCTCTGTCTTGCTGCTGGTCCAAGGTGTGGTTTCTGTGTCTTGGTGCAGCCCCGGTTACCTCACTCACATCTGACTTCTGTCCCAACTGTCTCCTCTCTTTATATATGCAACTTCCTCCCCTTTTTCTATGTACCCTCTAAGTATTGCTTTTATTATTAGCCTAATACTGAGTCCTTCTCTTTTTTCTCTCTGTAGCTTCTCCTTAGGTGATCTCTTTAGTCTCCAAGGGCTTGAATAGCATCGTTACATTAATGACTTACAGATTTATATCCTAGACTCCCTTCTGAGCTCCACACTTGCATATCCAACAGCTTACTTGCCACCTCCAGCTACACTTCAGTGTGTAGATCATGATATGCTGTAAAATGTGGCTCTTGATTCCTACTCCCTTACTCTGTCCTCCCCAGATTTTATTTACTTGAGAAAAATCCTTTTTGGCTCACTTTCTTCTGATTTCCTTTTTCTCATTTCCCCTGCCTCCTAGCCTTCAGCACGTCAGCTGAGAGCTGTGTGGTAGATTCTGTGGTAAGTGGCAGCTGTGGCCTAGAATGTTGTCTAGATCTCTCCTTTGTCCGGTACCTTAAAGCAAATGTCCCTTTCCCTTTGGTACTTTTTCCTGATGCTTGCTGGGAACCTCACCCAAGTTTCTGTGTATTCCAATCTTTCTTTAATGATAAATTCATAGGTTTTCCAGAAAATCTTAGACCACTATTCAAGAACTACTACTCTAGATTAGAGACTATTCCTGGAACTGCTGGGAATGAAATTAGCTTCTTGAGAAAGGACGATATTCAGTGTATTATCAGAGTGGATTTAATGATTGCCCATTTTTAATTTTTTTCACTTTTTCCATTTCCACATTTTCACCTTTCAGGAGCATTCTTTGATGTTTTATATTTGAGTTTTTGTTTGCTCTGTTTTATAGACCTCTGCTTTTAAGACTGTTTGTTTGCTTTTAGCTAGTAATACCTTGGTCTGGCCCAAATATTTGTCTAGTCAAATACATCTCCTGGTTTTCAATTCCTCATGACTTTCCAACATTTTATGATAAATTCCTTACTAAATACTAATGCTTGTCTTTTATTCACCTACTGTGAGCACTTAGAACGCTTAATTTCCAGGTGGCTGTCACCTGGAAATGCAGAGTGTTTGAAAATTTCAAATTAATCTGCTGTAACAAGCAAAAAGCATTTTCAAAGGCTTCCATTAACCTCCTTATGCTATAGACTTCCAAAAATGCCAATTAAAATGTATTAGCAAGTTGGATATATATTTTAGATATTCAGTATTATTTATTAATTCAACTGCATTTTATATTTTAAGTGTATATTGTAAATATATAAAAATGTTTATTATGCAACAAAATTAACAACACAACCAACATGGTGTTAGTTGGAACCATTAAGTCATGGAGATTAAAGTTGGGGCCTCATAATTTTGCAAGATAAATAAATTCTTCTGGTATTTTAAACCAATTGTAAAGTATTAAGAGTTTTATGAAAATAACACATTCTTAGTGTATATTTCTGACAATACAATGAAATAATTTGACAGGACACATTGTTGATGGTTGGAGCATTTATAGTAAGATAATTTAGTTACAGAAGACAACCATGTAGGATATTGCTTTAATTGTCAATAAAGAGCACAAAATATATTCTGTTATGGGCTGAATTCTGTCCCCATATATTGAAGCCCTTTGTTTGTTGAAACCCTGACCCCTGGTACCTCAGAATGTGACTGTATATGGAGAGAGGGTCTTTAAAGTGGTGCTTAAGTTAAAATGGGACCCATAGGGTGAGCCCTAGTACAATCTGACCTGTGTGCTTATAAGAAGAGGAAATTTAGACCCAGAGAGACATCGGGAGTGTGCATACCAGACCAGCCATGTGAGGACACAGAGAGAAGCCAAGGAGAGATGTTTCAGAAGAAATCAAACTTACGAACATTTTGAACTGTGAGAAAATAAATTCTATTGTTTAAGCCACCCAGTCTGTGGCATTTTGTGATGGCAGCCCTAGCAAACTAATCCAATAATTTAAGACATTTTTCTTGCTTAGTTATTTGGCTTTAGAATAGAGTGGCCTATGCGGCATGATTTTTTACTTTATCAGATAATTTGAAGAAACAGTCCTAGACCTGCTGTGTTGGATGTTCACTAGTAATCAATTTAGGAATAGCAAAGGTTCTTACACAAACCATGAATTATCACATGATTTTAAATAATTCCAAGTATGCCTCAATTCCTGTTTTTGAATAGATGACACATAAATTAGTACATGTATGAGGAAATATTGAGGCATTCTAAATAAATATATTCATGAGCATTTACATTTAATTTTCAGGGTGAGATCTGTGGCATCTCCTGGATCTTATTTTAGAATGCATTCATTTACACTGAACTAAGTGTACTAAGTTTTTGTTTTGTTTTATCATGTCTTTTACTCATTATATCCCTACATATATTTCTTTACCACTTCTCCCTGTTTTGCTACTTTAATAGTTGTAATTTTCTTAAAAGCAAGTAGCTAACAAAGACTAGTAACACTGAACTATCTGTTGACGGTTTTCTACATGTGAGGTATGAATAGATGGTTTTACCTTTTTTTTTTTTTCATTGTCCTGTGGAAATAGTGAAAGTATTCGATGTCTCCTACTTGTGTACCATTGATTCCACATATAGATGAAGAGTAAGAAGCTATGTCTGGAAAGCTAGTTTATGACTCCTTTGTAGTTATATCTCAACTATTTTGACTATCTGTAGCCATCTAATACATATACTCAGGGACTGTAAAACAATTTTAATATTACTACAAGCTAAATATAATTTAAAAATAAATTTATTTTTAAAAGGCAATTCACATGTAGGTTTCCATATAATTACTAAAAGGGCTATATATATAAAATTTTACATTCAGCAAATTAATACTTTTAACATAAAAAGTTATGATGAAATATAACTGAACCATTCACAAGGTAATTGCAGGATTTATGAAAAATATTTATAGTGTACTGGGAGTGCAGTGTACTGGTAAAGAGCCACTAGGTCCAAGTTGTTTGATGAGCAACATTTTATTTAAGTCCTGCCAGTTTATTTCCAAGGATTATCTTTGTGGAGTGGCATCAAAAGTTTAAATTGGAGACCTGAGTGTGATAAGGTTGTATTACACTATTTTATGGTGCAAATATAAACTCTTTTGGAAGGCAGCAGAAAGGAATATAGACAGAACATGGCTAAAATCTCTAGAAGGCTTAAGTATTCTTTAGAGTGACGTTGAAGAACACTGACATGGAGGAACTACTTGCAGCTAAAGATTGCTTTTTAAGATACTGAGCTAGGAACATTTCCTGAATTGGCTGCTGCTTGGGCTGATAGATGATGATGAAGAAAAAAACCACACCAGGAAGACCTCTGTATCTTTTTTGGAGGTTAGCAGACTGAAAGTGGCATCAATACAGCATTAATCTTTTCAAGAAAGTAACAGTTTACAGTGTTTGCAGATTTTTGGCCAACTACAGATTTGAAATAGCTATTTGAATAGTTCTGTCAGTGTCACCTATGAGCCATAGCTAACATCAAGTAACAGGACAGGATCAACAGTGACAACCAAGGTCTTGGAGCTTTCTTAGACTGCTGGCTGGGAAGCAGTATTTACTGCACTTCAGTTTTGCAACATGAAGTGAGAAATTACAAACCAGGTAGATGAAAGAAAATTTTCCAGCATTTTGAAGGATAGCTTAACATAACAAATCTGTATGCTATAAAGAAACGTAAGCAGCGGAAGGAGCAAACACAGTTATGGCTGTCTGTTGAATCTCATTGCTCACAAAACTGACATGTTACCAACTGGGTGAAGAGGCATGGAGCTGATAAGATGCTGAAGGTAGAATTGCCAACTGCTTCCCAAAACCAGACTGTGTTTATATAGCTTGCAAAATCTTGAATTAGTAGTTTTAGTTTCCTAGGGCTGCCATAAACTATCACCACATACCAGGTCACTTTAAACAACATAAATTTATTCTCTAACTGTTCAGGAATACAGAAATCTGAAATCAAGGTGTCGGTAGGATTGGTTTCTTCTGCAGTCTCTCGAGAGAAACCATCCATTGCCTCTCTCTAAGCTTCTAGTGGCTGCCAGCAATCCTTGGCATCCCTGTGCCTCTATTTTTATATTGCTTTCTTCTCCATGTCTTTGTATCCTCACATCTCTTTTTAATGACAGCAGTCACTTGATTTAGGGCCCACCCTAGATCCAGGATGGTTTCATCTTGAGATCTTTAACTAATTCTCTTTGCAAGACCCTGTTTCAAAATAAGTCACTTTCTGATGTTCTGGGTGGACATGGAGTTTGGGGGACACTATTCAACCCACTCCAGTCATCCTTGTCATCACTCCTATAAGTGCATGGAGGCAGCACCATCATCTCTGAGTATTATGAAATAGTTAAGAGTAACTGCACTGTTAGCTTTATATATAGAAAGCGTTTATATTATGTTGTGAAATGTTTTGGTGTTTAAGGGTTATTATTGATGATGAGCTTCGAAATACCTTTTTCTTATATCATCATATGCAAATACTGAAGCAGTTAAAGCTGAAATTCATAATATGCCGCTGAATTTAAGGAGTTTTTATTGACAGGCAGTGACAATTACAGTAATTCCAATAAATGAGTTCAGTGGGTGAAATAAAAACATGATAGAGACATTATATTATAGGAGAGGATGTTATTACAATCATGGACTCTGGAGCTAGACACCTGGGGTTCAAACCCCAACCCTGCCCATTGCCAGAGGAATAACCTTGGATGAGTTTCTTATCCTCTCTAGGACTCAGTTTTCTTATATATAAAATGGGGATAATAGTAGTATTAATTTAGAGGTTTGGTGTGAGGATTAAATAGGTTTGTATGTGTACATATTTATAAAGCTTGTATGTAGCACCTAGTAAGCACTATGTAAATATTCTCTACATTTGTTGTAGTTGTTTCTCAGTGGCTCTTTCTTTTTTTTTTTTTAACATCTTTATTGGAGTATAATTGCTTTACAATGGTGTGTAAGTTTCTGCTTTATAACAAAGTGAATCAGCTATACATATACATATGTCCCCATATCTCTTCCCTCTTGTATCTCTCTCCCTCCCACCCTCCCTATCCCACCCCTCTAGGTGGTCACAAAGCACCAAGCTGATTTCCCTGTGCTATGGGGCTGCTTCCCACTAGCTATCTGTTTTACATTTGGTAGTGTATATGTGTCCATGCCACTCTCTCACGTTGTCACAGCTTACCCTTCCCCCTCTCCGTATCCTCAAGTACATTTTCTAATAGGTCTGCGTCTTTATTCCTGTCTTGCCCCTTGTTTACACACATCTGCCTATGCTGTCATTAATGATGCAGGTAAACATGGATATAATATATTATTATAGAATTTTAATATATATTCTCGAAAATTGTTTGAACGGATTCCAACTGTCTTGCCTAAAAATCATGCAAGCTTTAGAGTACAAGGCCAAGAATTCTGTAGATTTGTGTTATTGAAAAACTGTTGTACTTTCTAGAAATTAGATAATAATATACATAGAGGAAATTGCACAAATCATAAATGTACAGCTCAATGCATTTTCTCCAATTGGACATAATAGCGTAAGGAATAGAATATGGAAAATTTACTATTTACTCTTCTGTGCTTCAGCCTGACACTATATTTAATTCATATTTTGGACTTTGATATAAAATTTCTTTTGAAAAAGGGTTCCTACTACTAAACAACCTTTGAAAACAACTAGTCTCCAGCAACTCTTCAACAACTTATAGTTATTTTTTTCCTGGAGGTGTTTGCATGTTATGTAAAATCAAATTTATCAGCCCAGAATTATTGAGGAATGCTATATGGAAATATGAACTAATACTGAAGATAGATGATAGAAGTAATAGAAACATCTAAACAGATGTTTACTCTCCTTCATAGGAAAACCTAAAGAAAATGTCTCTTTAGATAATCTTCCCCTCTGTCCTCAGAAGCAAAGATTTAAAACTGATCCGTTGGGAGACCCTTGTGTCATGTAAATATGTCTGTCACCTTGATGGCAGCTTCTCAGTAGCTGTCTGTCAAACTACATATTTTACGGAAGAAAGAACTAGTGCTCATTAATAGTTTTTGATGTTTTGACCCTATAAGGAAAGAATTCTTTCCAAAAAGTTTATTGAACTCTTGCTGCATGGCAGACACTGTCCTAGGCACTTGTATTAATAAGGATTAGACAAACACAAAAAACAAAAACCAACCAAACAAAAAAGAATAAGGATTAGACTGACTTTGAGTGACAGAAAAAAAAAGGTAACAGTGGCTTACATAAGATTCATTCATTCAGTATTTCATGAGTTGTTTTCTGAATGCCTCTTCTGTCTCAGGTTCCATTTGGGGTACTGGGTAGAGTAGTATATGAACACAAAGGAAAATGTCTCTACTCTCTTGAAATTTACATTTTAGGTAGTGGATACAGAACAAAAAAAGAAGTCAGTGTATATTATGTCAGGTGGTTAGCTGTGTAATCCTAGGCCAGGTGTTTGTTTGTTTGTTTGTTTTTTGGAATGTAGGTTGGGAGGTCAGAGAAGGCCCCATAGAGAAGGCCTTTGCGTGAAAGCCTGACAGAGGAGTGAGGAGACATGGCAAGGTATGTGAGAGAAGCACTCTAGGCAGAGGGAAGAGCAGGTGCCTAAGCCCTAGATATGGATGTGAGACTGGATCAGAGGGAGGGAGGGAGGGCGGGGGAGGGCATAATAGGAGATACGGTCAGAAAGGTAGCAGATCCAATAGGACATTACTGGCCATTATAAGGATTTTGACTTTGCTCTGAGATGGGGAGCCATTGGAAGGGCTTTGAGCAAAAGAGTGACATCTGACTTGCATTTTCAAAGGATTGCTTTGGCTGCTTCTTTGGGGAAAAATGTAGAGGAACAATGGTCAGATGCAGTGAAACCAGTTTGATGCTGTAAGAATAATCCAGGGGAGAGAGCATGTTGGCTGGGACCAAGAGGTTGTAGCAAGGGAGGTGAGAAGGATTTAGGCAATGCACCTACATTGAAGGTAGAAATCAACAGCATTTACTCTGTGATTGGGTGTGTGGGGTATGAGGGAAAGA
>NW_006775816.1:598055-675084 GCF_000442215.2 Lipotes vexillifer
ACTGAGGTGCAGGAGCAGATTCCAGAAGGAAGATAAGTTCCAATTTGAAAATGTGAGTTTAAGATGCCTATTAAATATTAAGTAAAGATACTCAACGGGCAGTTGGAGTTCAGGGGAAAGATCTAAGCAGGAGAAAAAATTTGGAATTCTTCAAGTTTAGAGATATGCATGCAGTCCAGGACTTGTTAGGCTGCATGGTCTCCAATAGCCATACATGAAAACTCATCTCATAATTTGCATGTCAGTTAGTCTATCCTTAATATTTATCACGGGACACATTAAAAGCAGCCACACCTCCCTCCCACAAACATGCACACAAAACCATTATCTTGAGGGAATATTTTGAATATTGTTACAAACATCTCTATTATGGGCCTCTTTTCTTTAATATTTACCATTTTCTTGAACATCTTATTTGCAGAAAGGAGTTTTCAAATTCTTATTTTTTAAAATTCTTAATTTTCCATTAGATAGGCTTCTCCCACTAATATTGTTTTCTCTTGTAAAAAGGTTGTTATGCCTTTAGCACCCTCTTTATAGTCAGAGAGGACAAGGCTACTTCTTTTCTGCCCAGACTGGGGGAAATGGGTCAGCAGAACCGACTGGAGCCCTTTCACTGGTTGTGCTTGTCATTTCCTCTGCTTGCCTTCTGCCTACCTGTCCTCTCTCCAGACTCCATAACAAATATAGGCAATTCCCTTGCAGTGTGATGTATATAAAAAAGGACACAGCAAAACTGTCATTGCATGTATAGATCTTCCTTGACTTATGATGATGTTACATCCAGATAAACCCATTGCAAGTTGAAAATACCATAAGTTGAAAATTCATTGAATACACCTAACCTACCAAAGTTCATAGCTTAGCCTGGCCTAACTTACACGTGTTCAGAACACTTACATTAACCTATAGTTAGGCAAAATCATCTAACACTAAGCCTAATTTATAATAAGGTGTTGAATAGCTCATGCAATTTATTGAATACTGTGCTGAAAGTGAAAACCAGAATGGTTCTCTGGGTACAGAATGGTTTGTAAGCGTATCGATTGTTTACTCTTGCATGGCTGACTAGGAACTGCGGCTTGCTGTCCATCATCACAAAAGTATGTACCACATATTGCTATCCTGGGAAAAGGTCAGCATTCAGCGTATGAAGTATGGTTTCTATTGAATGCATAGCTCTCCCCACCATCGTAAAGTTGAAAAATCGTTAAGTGGAACGTAAGTCAGGGGTCCTCTGTAGTACTGGGTTAGCCAAAAAGTTCATTCGGATTTTTCTGTAACATCTTATGGAAAAAACCCAAATGAACTTTTTGGCCAACCCAATATAATAAATTAATTAGGGGATGCAAATTATAATGTATTATTATGTGGAGTTCCATCAAGAATCAGAACAACGGGAAGAAGGAAAAGCTGAGCAGAAGACAAGCTGAGGATGACTGGCCAGTCACTTAGCATCACTTCTTTCAGTTTACACTTTTGCCTGTTATGAACCAAACTGCAATTTATTTTGAGTTTCTGCTTTTTTTACCATCTTATTTCAGTTTTATGCTTTTCCATCAACATAATGAATGTTATAATGGTACTGTAGATCTTAGATTTTGTTCTAGGCCTATTTAATGTTAGGGATTTCTTTTAATGGTACTGAGGTTTTTGTCCATCTTGTCCATTCATTTTATCATTTTTAATGTGCATTTGTGAAATATTCTTACAGCTTTATTAATACCTTTATTATTACAATCGTCTAGGAAAAATCACTATGTTGAAAGCTTGAAATGCTATAGGCCCTAGTTTCTCTCACAAAACAATTGTGTCTAGGAGCATAGGGAGGGTAATTTAGTTTGAATGTTTACAGTTTTTTGTTAATAAGTTGCTGTTTAAAGGAATCCACTTCCCTGAAATGTATCATGGTATGTAAGAATGACTGTGACATTTCTTAGTAAGCTTGTTATAAAATAATGACCAATACCTCCAGGAGATATTCATAGACAATTATTATTTAATTACAGAGGTTACTTAGATGTATACAATTTCTCCTTTTTTATTTGAAATCTTAACGTGGTAAATCATAGAGGCCATCGTATTACAGAGAGCCTATATTCATGATTTCTGTAAATCTAAATATTAATGGTTGTGATTTTGACTTTTATTCAGAACTTTTCTAACACCTCTAGTGTATAATTATCATAATAACTAGGCACTTGGAGAAAAGTCTGTGTCTTGGATTTCAAGGTTTTAGATATTTAATGTTATATTTTCCCATTTTTAATGCTTTTATCTCAAGAGGTTAAAGTTAAATACAAAATCCATTCCTTCAACAAACATTTGAGTATCTGCACTATGTTATGTAACCCAAGGTACAAAGATGAATAAAATATGGCTCTCTTCCCTTAGGAATCCCCAGTTAGTTGGGAGAGGAAGACACATAAAACGATAAAAGTAATAGAGTGTAGTAATTGCAAAGATAGAAATAATTACCAGGCATGACACGTAGGGAAGGTACGTCACCAGGGGCCTGACCGGGGTTTTGGACTCACATTGTAGAGTATGAATAAGAATGACTTGGGTGGAGTGGGCAAGGCAAATAGACACGGTATTTCCAGCATCAGGTACGGAATAGATGAAAGGGTTTGGGAGGAAGGGAACTACGAGCAGGACTGTTGACTTGGGAGTAAAGTGTGGCTGATTAGGAGGTAGAGCCAAGTTGTGGGTGGAATTCCGATGTTGTCATGTAAGCAGTTTATTGTCTGGTTTTTAAGCAGGGAAGGGACATCTTTAAATTAATGTTTGTCTGGAAACTTCCATGTACAGTGTGGATATGGCTCTGAGAGAAACAGTAGGAGACAAGAGGGCAGAGAAAAGTGTTCCAGATGCCTTGAATAGTGTTCAACCTAGCAAGGAAGTAGGTCCTATTTGTCAAGTAAAATGCGAGGAATGTCACGATCCTTTGGATCTGAGGGTTCAGGAGAGGGAAGGGTCAAGACTAGCAGGTTTCTAGCACAGGAAACAGAATTTATGGTTCTGCTGCCCACTAACATGTGGAGATTACAGATGGGCAGTTAGCTGGGTCCGGAGATACATGGTATCTGAGGTGACATCCCATCTGATTGAATATTGAGTAAAATGCAAAAATTGAAATTGCCTTAAAAAAATATAGTGAATTCTGTTTGATGATGGCTATGTTTTGTTACTTCTAAATAATGAAAAGGAATTAAAAATAAAAAATAAGATTAATTTCTTGGTCAAGAAATGTGACAAAGTTGAAAGATAAAATTCATACACAGGTCAGATACAGAGACACCAGGAAATTAACACTTCTTTGAGGGTGTACAATTTAAAATTCTCTGCTCCAGTTGGGATTTCTAATACAAAAAATTATAGTCACTGACCTCAAAAAACTTGACACATGAGAAAAGTGTGGCCAAATTATGTTCACGGATAAATAAAGGTGCTATCTCTGTAAACATAATTGCTGAAAAAGAAAAACACCAAAGAAATTCTTAAATACTCTTTAGTTTTACCCATCAGATGGCCCCAAACATTGGATTATATTTTATTCTCCTAGAACTTGCACACACGTTTCTTTCTTTCAGTTGTGCTTTGGTCTTCATTTAAAAACCAGCAGTGAAAAGTTGATCAATCACACTTAAATTCTCCTAACTATAATACATAAATGTAATCAGATAGTGCTGATGAAGCTTAAATAATGGCTTAATGGGATTTCCATCTGTAGAGTAGCCACAGAACCATTTTTTAAGACAACCTGCTTACTCCTTATGATGTCAACCTTAAATGTTTGAATATGCCCCAAAGCTTCCTAACATCCCAAACATTTTGCTCTTGAAATTAGCAACTTTTCTTTTTAGCCTGAGTTCTACAACACTGTTCCTGGCATGATGATGGTGATGATGACGATTTTTTTTTTAAGTTTCCTTAGATTCTAATATTACTGACTTTAATCTTTAAGGTCTTCATGTCTTACTGAGTTCTAAGAATAAGAGTAACATCTCATAATCCATTTTATTTAAAAAAAATTCTTCATCCTATATCATAGCATTTGATCTTTATGAAATCGCAGTGAGGTAAAGGTATGAGGCGAGATTCTTCCTATTTCACTCATGTGGAAATTGAGCCAGTGAGAAGTTGCTTCATATCACAGTGATAGAACGTAGTCCCTGACCCACTGCTACCAATGAGTTGGAAGAGGCTCAGAGGGTCCCCTAATAAGCCTTTCATCTGAACCTGAAGCCCTTCTCTCTTCCCACTGAGAAGCACTCACTCACTGGGATAGCTTTATGTTCAATTACAAGCAGCTGGTCTCCTCTGAGGGCTGCCCAGGCTGTTAGGCAGCTCTGAGGGTGACAACTCATAAATGAAAAACGTACTCATCTTATACCTCCTCACAGGTACTGGAGTTCTGCCTTCTGACCAGACATGCACTTCAGTGTTCATGTGGCAGAGTAAAAACTATATATTGGGTCTTTTTCCTGATTCCTAAAATCTTTCTTAAATGATGAGAGTGTATTTTGTATGCTACTGAGATGACTCAAGGCAGATGCGGGGAGGGCCAGCTTAGGGAACTTCAGGATGGGGACACTGGTTGACAGAGGTACCAACCATGTGATTAGAGGGTTAGAACTTTCAGCCCACCCTCTGAGCTCCAGTTCAGTCACCAATCGCCAGTGATGTACTCAGTCGTGCCTGTGTTGTGAAGCTGCGATGAGACTGAAATGACGAAGCTGTAGTGAGCACAGTGACATGCTGGGAGGGCAGCGTACCTGGAGAGAGCTTGGAGACTGTGCTACCCTCTCCCTCCCCATTCCTTGCCCTATGCATGTCTTCCATTTGGCTATTCCTGAGTTATATCCTTTATAATAAAAACTGTAGTAGCAAGTATAGTAAGTACTTCCCTGAGTTCTGTGAGGGAACTCACATTATAATTTTTCACATTATAAAAAATAAATGGGTTGGTGGGGAGGGCATGGGAACCCTTGAATTTATCATTGGTTAGAAGTATGGGTGATCCCTGGGACTTGTGACTGTCCTGTGAAGTGAGGGCAGTCTTGTGGGACTGAGTCCTTAAACCTGTGGGTTCTGGGCTAACTCCAGGCAATGGGTGTCAGAATTGAAGTGAATTGGGAGACACCCAGTTGGCATTGGAGAATTGGTAGCTATTGGAATGCAGTATTAGGTGTCAGAAAAAAAAAAAATAATCCACCTATGTTCCTTCCCAGTGTTTGCCTTGTGCGTTTTGTTACATGGGAGTTCCTCAGATTTTATTTGTCTTTTCACTAGTTGTTTCCCAAATTTGATGTGTGTGTGTAATAAAATTTGATCAGCAAACTTAATCATAATGTTTTAAGTATGTGATTTTTTCCAATGGTGTGCTAACACATTCAATTTAAATGTTAATTAAAAATTATAGTATATCTATCTTCCATCCAGCCATCTATCCGTCCATCCTGGGTTTAGCTGTATGTGAAATCACTTGTGATTTGCACTGGGCAAGAATGTACACACAAAAAAATCTTTATTAGTTAATAAACACAGATTGTCCTCATAGTACCACTAAAGAAAGTTTGACATTTGTTTCACATGTTATTCAAATAACCCCTGATACCTTTTCATTCCTGTCATGGGAGACCTTGAACAGAAGAGCATACTTTCCCCATGATTTTGAAAAATGCTAAAATTATATTGAAATAGTTTTAATTTTAAAAACATTATCTTTCTTTGCCTTCTTTTTCTGAATAGACTGTTTATTTTGTTGTGTTTGTAGAGGTCAAGGACTGATTTTCAACAAAAAGTATTTCTTGAATGTGGTTTGTACATGTGAGCTTTTCCTAAATTTCATCTTCTGTTATAAATAATCTTTTATTAAATTTTCTTCATTTCTGGATTTAAAAATCAAAAAATTTAAATGAAATTTACCTTTCATTTATTTTAGTGGATTTCCATTATTATTTTAAGGTTTTTCACAAATGTTTTGTTTCTAGAGTGTTTTACTTTTTTATATTATAATTTCGTCCTTCTAATGCGTATAATATTCTCTCTCTTAGTTTCTGTAGAAACGCTGGAAAAGAATTTGAAGCAGATGGGAAGGCAGCTCCAACAGCTTGAGAAAGATTTGAAAATCTTTCCCCCTCCTGAGGACTTGCATGATAAGTTTGTGACAAAGATGTCCATATCCTTTGATATCTAAATAGCTTAAGTCACTAGTCAATTAGGAGTACGATTTACTTAACATTTTAAGTATACTTGCATAACCAGAGATCACCCTACAGAGCCAAATTATAGAAGGTTTAACCTTTGCCTACTTGCAAGGAAATTTATCAAGGCTTTTACCTATCAAGAATAATATAGAAGTTTATTGATTTCAATCCTTTTTTCCTTTTTATCAATATGAATAATATGTTGTCTCATCTTTTTCCTTCCATATGTCCTATTTCCTTCTGATGTTCATGGTAAACTGAAAGGATAGGAAAACTCAATTTGAGGAAGTTTGAATCTAATGTCATGTTGTGATTTAGATACTTTTGAAATGTTTTAGGAAGCAGATGAAGACTTTATAAACTGTTGTGACTAGTCAGCTTAATTTCAAGAGTTGTTATATATTAAAAATTAACTCATATTCAAGAAGCTATAAAATCTCCTTTAGAAATACGACATGGTTCCAAAATCAGAACCGAACCTATCCCAATCACTACTAGTGTAGGTGTTCTCTAGACCCAAAATAACATTGACAAAATATGTGTGTGTGTATGTTTATGTGGAAGTGTGTGTGTGCATATACATATATACATAAAAACTAATAGCATTAGTATTGTGTCCTGTTTAATTTAAGTTTCCTTGAAATTCAATTATCTTCGGTTTCACTAAGTTTGTCAGTTAATCTCTAATGAGTGATTGAAATAGTAAACTTTTTTTTTTATTTCCAGAAACTAATGTTGAGTTGCTTTCCAAACCATTCTGTGAAATTAGATATCTTTTGCCTTCTAATAAAGTATTACTACTATGCATTATCAAAATTCCATATGGACTTCAGAATTCTATATGAAAGGATAACCCACTTCTAAACGAGCTTATAAATAGATACTCCTAATATTTTATTTTAAACTGAGATACTTGAAATAAAGTAACTACTTTTCCTCTTTCTATCTCTTCTCCCCTGAGATTTGTCAAATCACAAAATTATTACCTGGCTTGTCATAGATTTTATTGTATTATATACTTTCAGCTTAATTGTTAATTAGTTCAATTTTAGCTTTCTTCACTGTCTCTTTTGGGAAATATCATAAAAATGCACTCCAGCAACAATCAATTCAGGCTAATGTGTTTGTTTCCTTTCATATGTTTCCTACCCACCCAGTTTCTTCTTTTATTAGGCAGGATGCCTTTATCACTATATTTAAGAAGGTTGTTTTTTTAAAACTAAAATCTGTGTTTATCCATCAAATATATATTTGCCACACCTTCTAATTAGGCAAAGTATGCTTTTTAAACAAAATTTGTTATTGCAGAATTGTATCAGATTCATCATTCTTAGCTTCCCCCCCCAATTTTATCATATTAAAATATTCATATGTGACAATTTATTGTAATCATTAAGAACTGTTCACTGAGGCATTTTTTATTGTTCCCTATAGATAGAAAGCATTTTATAAAAGGTTTTGCTTGCATACAGTTTCTGGTAATATACTGTATGTGTGCTAATTATGAAGCTCAGTTACCTGGAACATAGGACATGAGATAAATTCCTGAGCTTAGAATGAAGGTGGTAGAATCCTGCTCAGCAGATGATCTCAGGCCCTATGCATACTTGTGTTCATATGACACAGAAGCTGAATGATGTCAGCTTCTTGAAAGGTATGTAGCTCATAAAAAGCAATGAGCAGGAAATCAGAAATAGGAAGGATGAAGCTTTGTTGGAAACAATTTTTCATTCTGAGTACAATTACACTCCATGGACAAGAAAGCTCCTACATCCTGTCGCTAAATATCACAACCTAGAAGCCTCTAATGAACTGATTAGCATTCATGTATCTCTTGGAAGTCAGATATATGAACAGTTGGTGCACTTTGCTATTGACAAAGCTTATAATCATAAATATTCTTTGCTGAGATTAGATTGTACTTGTTTGCTTTTCATCTTAGTTAGACATACTAGTTTCAAAGTAATTAAATTCATTCATTGCAAAGCTTTGTTTACTTTAATTAGGACTGACAACAAGTCAGATTTTGAATATTAAATGCATTTATACAGATCTTATTAAAATGGCAAATTGTGAGCTTCGTACATCTTAGAAAGTGGAAGAATTTGGAAACTAAATACACAATGAATAAAAATGTGTTTAAAGTTTGGGTTGTTAACACTGGAATTTTATGTTTTAAGTATTAGTGCTAATTAGCTAAAGCACGTATCAAATGTTTGGATCATCGACAAATTCTGAAAGCATATGTGTGTTACCTAAGTTGTTAAGGATGCATTTTTGCAAATAGATATTTACGTTAAACAATCATGATTTAGTGAACTTTTAATCTGTTAACTGAATTGTTTTAAACTATAGTGTACAATTTTATTATCATTTTATGAAATGAAATTTCACGAATAGCACCCAACTATAGTATACTGTATTTTTACTCTGCGAGTACTTGCTCTCTTTACATACACTTCTTAATATTAAAAAATACAAATTTAGTACATTCTTTAAAAGGCATGCACAATTATTTCATATATATCACATTGACTTTTTAGTAATAATTATGTTACTTTTTGATTGCAAAGCCTGGTCAAAAGTATAGTTAGAGTAGAGTAGTTTCACTGTAAATATTTGCTTGAAAATGTGTAATGTGTTTTGTGGTAGGGTCACCAATATTGTCATATACAAAGTATTATATGTGAGGTATACACACTTATTAAATTCTTTATCAGTTAGAAAATTAGGAAAGTGCCAGGATTGGTGTCATGCGATGCTTTTTCATTTCTTCTGACCTTTACATTCTGGAATATATGTTATTTTGAGGAAAATAACAAATAGATCCTAGAACATCACCCTTGAAATTCTCCTTGCACAAGGCTTTACCTTTCTCTTTTCTCCTCATCCTACCCCCTCTCCCAAGTCTCTTAGAAAAAATCATTTTGCTAGACATTTCTATATTTTTGTATTTGTCACACAACTTACGTGACACGTTATTTGACTCTTCTCCATTTTATAGTCTTTAAATTTCTTCATTGTTATCGCACTTTATTTTCACACTTTCTTTTTTGTTATTACACTGTATAGCAATATTTTGGATGCTCCTCAAATTACTACGTAGATGCTAAAACTAAGAGAAAGACTTGCATCTTACTTATATCTATATTCTATACTGCATAAAGCACAGCATTTTTCAGGTAAATGAATTTAGTACATTTTTATTTAATTGAACTGTGGTTAGGAGTAAAATAGAAGAGTAGAATGGGTGAGATGTAAACTAGTATAATACATGGTCCATTTGCAAGAGTGGGAAGTTGCGTAATTGAGTGATTTGTAAGAGGCGATTTTTTCTTTTGAATTAGTCTTCTTTCCTCCCTCGCCTGTTTTCTGCTTTCTCTCTCACCTGTTTTCCATTTAACCCATTCTTAATAAACTTTTAAGACTCAGATTAAAATATCCTGCTCAAGAGCCCTTCAAGATGGCAGAGGAGTAAGATGTGGAGATCACCTTCCTCCCCACAAATACATCAGAAATACAGGTACATGTGGAACAACTCCTACAAAACACCTACTGAACGCTGGCAGAAGACCTCAGACTTCCCAAAAGGCAAGAAACTCACCACGTACCTGTGTAGGGCAAAAGAAAAAAGAAAAAACAGAGATAAAAGAATAGGGACGGGACCTGCACCTCTGGGAGGGAGCTGTGAAGGAGGAAATGTTTCCACACACTAAGAAGCCCCTTCGCTGGTGGAGACAGCAGGTGGGCAGAGGGGAAACTTCAGAGCCACGGAGGAGAGCGCAGCAACAGGGGTGCGGAGGGCAAAGTGGAGAGATTCCCGCACAGAGGATCGGTGCCAACCAGCACTCACCAGCCCGAGAGGCTTGTCTGCTCACCCGCTGGGGAGGGTGGGGGCTGGGAGCTGAGGCTCGGGCTTCGGAGTTCAGATTCCAGGGAGAGGACTGGGGTTGGCTGCATGAACACAGCCTGAAGGGGGCTAGTGCGCCAGGAGGGAGTCCAGGAAAAGTCTGGAACTGCCTATGAGGCAAGAGTCATTCTTTCAGGGTGTGTGAGGAGAGGGGATTAAGAGCACCGCCTAGGGCTTCCCTGGTGGCACAGTGGTTGAGAGTCCACCTGCCCATGCAGGGGACACGAGTTCGTGCCCCGGTCCAGGAAGATCCCCCATGCCGCAGAGCAGCTGGGTCCGTGAGTCAAGGCCGCTGAGCCTGCGCGTCCGGAGCCTGTGCTCCGCAACAGGAGAGGCCACAACAGTGAGAGGCCCGCGTACCGCAAAAAAAAAAAACAAGAAAAATAAAGAGAGCACCGCCTAAACGAGCTCCAGAGATGGGTGCGAGCCGCGACTATCAGCACAAACACTAGAGACAGGCATGAGACGCTAACGCTGCTGCTGCAGCCACCAAGAAGCCTCTGTGCAAGCACAGGTCACTATCCACACCTACCCTCCTGGGAGCCTGTGTAGCCCGCCACTGCCAGGGTCCCGTGATCCAGGGACAACTTCCCCAGGAGAACACACGGTGCACCTCAGGCTGTTGCAATGTCATGGTGGCCTCTGCCGCCGCAGGCTAGCTCTGCACTCCGTACCCTTCCCTCGCCATGGCCAGAGTGAGCCAGAGCCCCTGAATCAGCTGCTCCTTTAGCCCCGTCCTGTCTGAGCAAAGAACAGACGCCCTCAGACAACCTACAGGAAGAAGCAGGGCCAAATCCAAAGCTGAACCCCAGGAGCTGTGTGAACAAAGAAGAGAAAGATCTCCCAGCAGCCTCAGGAGCAGCAGATTAAATCCCCACAATCAACTTGATGTACCCAGCATCTCTGGAATACCTGAATAGACAACGAATCATCCCAAAATTGAGGCAGTGGACTTTGGGAGCAACTGTAGACTTAGGGTTTGCTTTCCACATCTCATTTGTTTTTGGTTTTATGTTTATCTTTAGTATTTACACTTAATTATCATTGGTAGATTTCTTTATTGATTTGGTTGCTCTCTTCCTTTTTTCTAATATATAGATATATATATATACTTTTTACTTTTTCTCTTTTTGTGAGTGTGTATGTGTATGCTTCTTTGTGTGATTTTGTCTGTGTAGCTTTGCTTTTACCATTTGTCCTAGGGTTCTGTCTGTCTTTTTTTTTTTTTTTTTTTTTTAGTGCTGGTTATCATTTATGGCTTTGCTTTTTGGTTTGGTTGCTCTCTTCTTTCTTTCTGTCTTTTTTTTCTTTTTTTATTACATTTCAATTTTTTTTAATCTTTATTTTAATAACTTTATTTTCTTTCTATCTTTCTTTTCTTTCTTTCTTTCTCTCTCTCTCTTGCTCTTTCTTTTTTTCTTTCTTTTCTTCGCTTTTCTTTCTCCCTTTTCTTCTGAGCCGTGTGGCTGACAGGGTCTTGGTGCTCCAGCCAGGTGTCAGGCCTATGCCTCTTAAGGTGGGAGATCTGAATTCAGGACATTGGTCCACCAGAGACCTCCTGGCTCCATGTAATGTCAAACAGCGAAAGCTCTCCCAGAGATCTCCATCTTAACTCTAAGACCCAGCTCCACTCAATGACCAGCAAGCTACAGTGCTGGCCACTCTATGCCAAACAACTAGCAAGACAAGAACACAACCTCCCCCATTAGCAGAGAGGCTGCCTAAAAGCATAATACTTCACAGACACCCTAAAACACACCACTGGATGTGGTCCTGCCCACAAGAAAGACAAGGTCCAGACACATCACCAGAACACAGGCACCAGTCCCCTCCACCAGGAAGCCTACACAGCCCACTGAACCAACCTTAACCACTGGGGACAGACACCAAATGCAACGGGAACTATGAACCTGCAGCCTGCGAAAAGGAGAGCCCCAAACACAGTAGGTTAAGCAAAATGAGAGGACAAAGAAACACAGCAGATGAAGGAGCAAGGTAAAAAACCCACCAGACCAAACAAATGAAGAGGAAATACGCAGTCTACCTGAAAAAGAATTCAGGGTAATAATAGTAGAGATGATCCAAAGTCTTGGAAATAGAATGGAGAATAAACAAGAAATGTTTAACAAGGACCTAGAAGAACTAAAGAGAAAACAAACAATGATGAATAACACACTAAATGAAATTAAAAATTCTCTAGAAGGAATCAATAGCTGAATAACTGAGGCAGAGAATGGATAAGTGACCTGCAAGATAAAATAGTGGAAATAACTACCGCAGAGCAGAATAAAGAGAAAAGAATGAAAAGAATCGAGGACAGTCTTAGAGACTTCTGGGACAACATTAAACGCACCAACATTCGAATGATAGGGGTCCCAGAAGAAGAAGAGAAAAAGAAAGGGACTGAGAAAATATTAGAAGAGATTATAGTTGAAAACGTCCCTAATATGGGATAGGGAATAGTCAATTAAGTTCAGGAAGCACAGAGTTTCCCAAAAAGGATAAATCCAAGGATAAACATGCCAAAATACATATAAATCAAACTATGAAAAATTAAATGCAAAGAAAAAATATTAAAAGCAGCAACAGTAAAACAACAAATAACATACAGCAGGATCCCCATACAGTTAATAGCTGATCTTTCAGCAGAGACTCTGCAAGCCAGAAGGGAGAGGCAGGACATATTTAAAGTGATCAAAGGGAAAAGACTACAACCAAGACTACTCTACCCAGCAAGGATCTCATTCAGATTCCACAGAGAAATTAAAATCTTTACAGACAAACAAAGGCTAAGAGAATTCAGCAGCACCAAACCAGATTTACAACAAATGTTAAATGAACTTCTCTATGTAGGAAACACAGGAGAAGGAAAAGACCTACAATAACAAACTCAAAACAAATAAGAAAATGGTACTCGGAACATACATATCGATAACTACCTTAAATGTAAATGGATTAAATGCTCCAACCAAAAGACATAGACTGGCTGAATGGATACAAAAACAAGACCCGTATATATGCTGTCTAGAAGAGACCCACTTCAGACCTAGGGACAAATACAGATTGAAAATGAGGGGATGGAAAAAGATATTCCATGCAAATGGAAATCAAAGGGATACTGGAGTAGCAATTCTCATATCAGACAAACTAGACTTTAAAATAAAGACTATTTCTAGAGACAAAGAAGGACACTACATAATGATCAAGGGATCAATCCAAGAAGAAGATATAACAATTGTAAATATTTATGCCCCCAACATAGGTGCATGTCAATACACAAGGCAAATGCTAAGAGTCATAGTAGGGGAAATCGACAGTAACACAATCATAGTATGGTACTTTAACACCCCACGTTCACCAATGGACAGATCATCCAAAATGAAAATAAGTAAACACAGGCTTTAATTGACACATTAAACAAGGTGGACTTAATTGATACTTATAGGACATTCCATCCACAAACCACAGAATACACCTTCTTCTCAAGAATTCATGGAACATTTTCCAGGAGAGATCATATCTTGGGTCACAAATCAAGGCTTGGTAAATTTAAGAAAATTGAAATTGTATCAAGTATCTTTTCCGACCACAATGCTATTAGACAAGATATCAATAACAGGAAAAAATCTGGAAAGAATGCAAACACATGGAGGCTAAACAATACACTACTAAGTAACCAAGAGATCACTGAGGAAATCAAAGAATACCTAGAAACATATGACAGTGGAAACACGATGACCCAAAACCTATGGGATGCAGCAAAAGCAGTTCTAAGAAGGAAGTTTATAGCAATTCAGTCCTACCTCAAGAAACAAGAAACATCTCAATTAAACAACCTAACCTTACACCTAAAGCAATTAGAGACTGAAGAACAAAAAACCCCCAAAGTTAGCAGAAGGAAAGAAAGCATAGAGATCAGATCAGAAATAAATGAAAAAGAAATAAAGGAAACAATAGCAAACACCAATAAAACTAAAAGCTGGTTTTTTGAGAAGACAGAAAAGATTTATAAACCTTTAGCCAGACTCATCAAGAAAAAGGAGAACACTCAAATCAATAGAATTACAAATGAAAAAGGAGAAGTAACAACTCACACTGCAGTAATACAAAGGATTGCGAGAGATTGCAATGGGCAACTATATGCCAATAAAATGCACAACCTGGAAGACATGGACAAATTCTTAGAAAAGCACAACTTTCGAAGACTGAACCAGGAAGAAATAGGAAATAGCAACAGACAAATAGAAATAGAAAATATAAACAGACCAGTCACAAGCACTGAAATTGAGACTGATTAAAAATCTTCCAACAAACAAAAGCCCAGGACCAGATGGCTTCACAGGTGAATTCTATCAAGCATTTAGAGAAGAGCTAAGACTTATCCTTCTCAAATTCATCCAAAATATATCAGAGGGAGGAACACTCCCTAACTCATTGTACAAGGTGACCATCACCCTGATACCTAAAGCAGACAAAGATGTCACAAAGAAAGAGAACTACAGGTCAATATCACGTATGAATATATATGCAAGAATTCTCAACAAAATACTAGCAGACAGAATCCAAAAGCACATTAAAAGGGTCATACACCCTGATCAAGTGGGGTTAATCCCAGAAATGCAAGGATTTTTCAGTATATGCAAATCCATCAGTGTTATAAACCATATAAACAAATTGAAGGAAAAAAAATATGATCATCTCAATAGATGCAGAAAAGCTTTCAACAAAATTGAACACCAATTTATGATAAAAATGCTCCAGAAAGTAGGCATATAGGGAAATTACCTCAACATAATAAAGGGCATATATAACAAGCCACAGCCAACATCTTTTCAGTGATGAGAAATTAAAACCATTTCCTCTTAAGATCAGGAACAAGACAAGGTTGTCCACTCTCACCCCTGTTGTTCAGCAGAGTTTTGGAAGCTTTAGCCACAACAATCAGACAAGAAAAAGAAATGAAAGGAATCCAAATAGGAAAAGAAGAAGTAAAATGGTCACTGTTTGCAGACGACATGATACTAAACATTGAAATACTAAAGATGCTACCAGAAAACTACTAGAGCTAATCAATGAATTTGGTAAAGTAGCAGGATACAAAATGAATGCACAGAAATATCTTGCATTCCTATACACTAATGACGAAAAATCTGAAAGAGAAGTTAAGGAAACACTCCCATACACCACTGCAACAAAAAGTATAAAATATCTAGGAATAAACCTACCTAAGGAGATAAAAGACCTGTATGCAGAAAACTATAAGACACTGATGAAAGAAATTAATGATGATACAAAATGATGGAGAGATATACCATGTTCTTGGATTGGAAGAATCAACATTGTGATAATGACTATACTACCCAAAGCAAGTTACAGATTCAGTGCAGTCCCTATCAAACTAGCAATGGCATTTTTCACAAAACTAGAACAAAAAATTTCACAATTTGTATGGAAACACAAAAGACCCCGAATAACCAAGGCAATCTTGAGAAGGAAAAATAGAGCTGGAGGAATCAGGCTCCTGTACTTCAGATTATACTACAAAGCGACAGTAATCAAGACAGTATGGTAGTGGCGCCAAACAGAAATATAGATCAATGGAACAAGATAGAAAGCCCAGAGATAAACCCACACACATATGGTCACCTTATTGTTGATAAAGGAGGCAAGAATATACAATGGAGAAAAGACAGCCTCTTTAATAGGTGGTGTTGGGGAAACTGTACAGCTACATGTAAAAGAATGAAATTAGAACACTCCCTAACACCACACACAAAAGTAAACTCAAAATGGATTAAAGACCTAGATGTAAGGCCAGGCACTATAATACTCTTAGAGGAAAAATAGGCAGAACACTCTGACATAAATCACAGGAAGTTCCTTTTTGAACTACCTCCTAGAGAAATGGAAATAAAAACAAACTAATGGGACCTAATGAAACTGAAAAGCTTTTACACAGCAAAGGAAACCATAAACATGATGAAAAGACAACTCTCCGAATGGCAGACAATATTTGCAAATGAAACAACTGACAAAGGATTAATCTCCAAAATATACAAGCAGCTCATGCAGCTCAATATCAATAAAACAAACAACCCAATCCAAAAATGGGCAGAAGACCTAAACAGACATTTCTCCAAAGAAGATATACAGATTGCCAACAAGCACATGAAAGGATCCTCAACATCACTAATCATTAGAGAAATGCAAATAAAAATTACAGTGAGGTATCACCTCACACCAGTCAGAATGGCCATCACCAAAAAATCTACAACGAATAAATGCTGGAGAGGGTGTGGTGAAAAGGGAACCCTATTGCACTGTTGGTGGGAACGTAGATTGATACAGCCACTTTGGAGAACAGTGTGGAGGTTCCTTAAAAAACTAAAAATAGAACTACCATGTGACCCAGCAACCCCACTACTGGGCATATACCCTGAGAAAACCATAATTCAAAAAGAGTCATATACCACAATGTTCATTGCAGCACTATTTACAATAGTCAGGACATGGAAGCAACCTAAGTGTCCATCGACAGATGAATGGTTAAGCAATATGTGGCACATATGTACAACGGAATATTACTCAGCCATAAAAGGAAACGAAATTGAGGTATTTGTAGTGAGGTGGATGGATCTAGAGTCTGTCATACAGAGTGAAGTAAGTCAGAAAGAGAAAAACAAATACCATATGCTAACACATATATATGGAATGTAAAAAAATATATATATTGCTTTGAAGAACATAGGGGCAGGACAGGATTAAAGACGCAAACATAGAGAATGGCCTTGAGGGGGAAGGGTAAGCTGGGACAAAGTGAGAGAGTGGCATGCACATGTATATACTACCTAATGAAAAATAGATAGTGGGAAGCAGCCATATAGCACAGGTAGATCAGCTCGGTGCTTTGTGACCACCTAGAGGGGTGGGATAGGGAGCATAGGAGGGAAACACAAGAGGGAGGAGATATGGGGATATATGTATATGCATAGCTGATTCAGTTTGTTGTAAAGCAGAAACTAACACACCATTGTAAGGCAATTATACTCCAGTAAAGATGTTAAAAAAAAAAAAATCTACAAGCAGTAAATGCTCAGGAGGGTGTGGAGAAAAGGGAACCCTCTAGCACTGTTGATGGGAATGTAAATTGATACAGCCACTATGTAGAACAGTATAGAAGTTCCTTAAAAACCTAAAAATAGAACTACCATATGACCCAGCAATCCCACTACTGGGTATATACCCTGAGAAAACCATAATTCAAAAAGAGACATGTACCACAGTGTTTATTGCAGCTCTATTTACAATAGCTAGGACATGGAAGCAACCTAAGTGTCCATCGACAGATGAATTGATAAACAAGATGTGGCACATATATAAAATGGAATGTTGTCCATAAAAAGAAATGAAATTGAGTTATTTGTAGTGAGGTGGATCACCTAGAATTTGTCATACAGAGTGAAGTAAGTCAGAAAGAGAAAAACAAATAGTGTATGCTAACACATATATATGGAATCTAAAAAAAATGGTTCTGAACACTCTAGGGGCAGGACGGGAATAAAGGTGCAGACAGAGAATGGACTTGAGGATATGGGGAGGGGGAAGGGTAAGCTGGGACGAAGTGAGAGAGTGGCATGGACATATATATACTACCAAATTTAAAATAGATAGCTAGTGGGAAGCAGCCATATAGCACAGGGAGATTGGCTTGGTGCTTTGTGACCACCTAGAGGGGTGGGTTAGGGAGGGTGGGAGGGAGACGCAAGAGGCAGGAGATATGGGGATATATGTACATGTATAGCTGATTCACTTTGTTATAAATCAGAAACTAACACACCATTGTAAAGCAATTATACTCCAATAAATATGTTAAAAAATTGTATATACTTCTCATCCTGTATGAATACTCAAGTCTATGATGATCTCTTTCTTCTCAGAAGTCTTACTACATTTATAATGTCGTGTTCACGGCTTCTTGGCAGTTATGCTTCAGTCACTCTCACCTTCTCTGCCAGGACTTCCCTGACTACGCAGCATAAGTTAGCCTCTGTCACTGTATACGATATCACACACAGACTTTTGTTTTCTTCATCATGCTTATTATTGTCTGAATATCTCATTAATTATTTATTACCTGTTCACCACACTCTAGAATTCATGTTTCATGAAAGCAGGGACTTTGTTTACCTTGTTAACTACTCGTTTTCCTCATGTCTAGAAGAGTGGTACTTAGTGGTGTTTAGTGACTACTTATAGATTGGCTGCCAACCTGGCTGGCTGGCTGGCCGGATCCCGGGTACTGAAGAAGATCTATAAAAGGTTTTAGATTGTAGGGCTTCCCTGGTGGTGCAGTGGTTGAGAGTACGCCTGCCGATGCAGGGGACACGGGTTCGTGCCCCGGTCCGGGAAGATCCCACATGCCGCGGAGCGGCTTGGCCCCTGAGCCATGGCCGCTCAGCCTGCGCGTCCGGAGCCTGTGCTCCGCAACGGGAGAGGCCACAACAGTGAGAGGCCCGCATACCGCAAAAAAAAAAAAAAAAAAAAAAAAAATTTTAGACTATAAACGTTGTAGCACTGATTAAAGCTGGTCCTTGTAAGATGATTAATGGAAGTAATAGACATCCTTGGTGGGGAAGGTGCAATAATGGGGGCAAAACATGAGAATAAATGTAGATTTACATTTAGAATAAATTTATGCTGGGTGGCTGGGTGGCTTGGGAATGAACAGTACTTGCTAACCTGGAGTTAAATCCCACATCTCATTCTGACTACTTAGTTGGCCAACACTAAACATTTTTTGTTCAATGTGTGTGAACACAGTTCTGGTTGTCATGTACCTTCAAATGGGAAAATTATACTTGTTCAAGTAGAAATTAATCAGAATTTGGCCTTAGTCCTGGTAAAGGAAAAGAAAATAGATTTTACAAAAATATCAAGTAGTTGGATATATATCAATATTTCTGTAATGAATTTTATCAGAGTTTAATTTTGTTGTATAGCTCACCTGTTTTTCTCAAGCTCTTTACAAATATAGAACTTTCTGGGGAAAAAAATAAAGCCTTATGACTACTATGGATATGGGCATTAACTTCTAGCTGGAGTTTAACAGTTGGCACAAGAACATCTGTGTTTGTTTTTTTCTTTTGGATAATGATGATTTTTTATGTGAATGTTCCCTCATCTGTTAATGAGAAAGTACCCAGCAGTAATGATGTAGAGTGCCTCCTTAAGGTAACCATTTATTCCATTCTATCAAATAGTCATTTTAAGCTTCTGAGAATTTATTTGGCTATTTCCAGAATTGTTTCAGTTCAATCACAATTTTACCGTTTTTGTGGGTAATTCCACTTATTTAAAGCTCTACTTACTTTCCTTTGGGAGCAAATTCTTTTGTAGATAAAAATGATAAGAAAATTAACTTATAAAACTCTCTACCTGTTAAAACAAGACCATGTAATTTCCATCGTTCTGGCTCTTGGTCTTCTTTCCCATCACATCATTTAATAGAATTTTACTGTTTTATTTAAGTATGCTCAAGCATATTTCTGATATGTCATTAACTTTTGATTCTTAACCTACAATCTAAAAAGTGTTATTGAGTAATAGAGCTTTATTTTAACCTATTTGCCAAACTGATTCCTGTGAATGGGCATATTCCCAGGTATTAGAATAAAATTACTCATATTTATTAAAACTCAAAGCCTTATAAGCAGTGATAAGGGCAAAAAAGGAGTAGCTGTAAAACCATACAATTAGAAACACCCACCATAGTAGTGCAACCTGTTGTCCAGGGTAACTACTTTTTAGGAACTCTGTTAGCTCTTAACATTACATCCAAATTGTATGTGTTCGTGTGTGTGTGTGAATGTGTATATGTGCAATTTTATGAAGAGAAGTTCCTTGACTTACATCAGACTTTTGAGGAGGCCTGCTACTCTTCCCACCGAAGTTTGAGTGATGAGAGTAGGGTGAAATAAGTCATTGGCACCAATGTAGTTGCAGATGATTAGACTTACTACAGCATCTAGAGAAAGGACTAGTAATCACAGGTGATCACATGGCAAAAACAAAACACTACTAGGGGATTGTACTAGAAGGGAAAACAAAGAACTTCATTACAGAGATACCTGGACTAAAAGTGCTATATATTCAGTGGAAGAAATGATCACTCATAGTTGTAGAGATTAGAGAAGGCGGCTTCATGGAAGAGGAAGAATTGAACCAAACTTGGAATAATAGGTTTGGACAAGCAAAGGCAGAAAATTATTCCTCTTTTAGGCAGCAGTTAAGGATATATAAATAATCCATGTGGATCTAGTCTC
Source organism: Lipotes vexillifer (assembly GCF_000442215.2). Lineage (NCBI taxonomy): Eukaryota > Metazoa > Chordata > Mammalia > Artiodactyla > Lipotidae > Lipotes > Lipotes vexillifer. Next base: position 618,500 of record NW_006775816.1, read on the forward strand.
TATCTGGGACGTAAATTTTAGGTGAGAGTTTATAGATGGAATATATAAACCAATGTTGTTTTCTGAACTTGCTAGATAAATGAAGGGATACTTACTGCACATTACAAATCAATAACCATATGTTCCATTTAATGATAGTTTCTGAATGCATTTCAAGTGTGATTTTTATTTACATAAATTTACTTGCAGCATTTCACAAATATGGATGTTTCACGAGACAAAGTATATGGAAACATGTGACTGTATTATAATTTCTTATGATTTTGTGATTTTACTAATACAAAATCTTTTGTTCATCCAAGGATTAAAAAATGATGCTACATATAAATGCATCGACCACTGGTACTATTATGATCTAGATTCTTAGAAAGTATAAGGAGGCATTTTGCTGTTTAAACTAGCCAAAGAAAGATCCATAGATTTTCTAAGCTCATTAGAAAAAAACAATTAGAATGCATTAGAATCTAGACTCCTTACATTCTAGTCTGTTCTTCTAAAATACTATATATTTAACTAAGCAGAGCACAGTATTAAAAAACAGCAACAACAAAAAAAACAGGCAGTATGTAATCTGTGGATTGACCGTAGACATGGGTACAGGTGATTGATGGGGATGCCTTGTTTCCTTGTGGGAGCAGCATTCTTCTCTGCCCCAGGTTCACCACATATCTGGCAACAGTGCTACCTCTTTCTTTCATTCTTTTTCTCAAAACAGAGGGCCTGGATGATTTTCCTTATTTCATCCTGTACTGGAGAATGCTCTGACCAGAGGAACCATATCTTTTTTAAATTGTGGAAAAATTTTCTTTTTAGACATAAACATTCCATTTTTTTATTTTGTTCTCCCAGCCTGAGTCTAGTTTTTCTTTTTTTCTGACTTCTGAAAAAATGTGTTAATATCTGTTTATCTTTTTGTGTTAGAGACAATATAATGACTTCAGTAAGTTTAATGTCCCAGTTTAAAAGAGCCATAGATAATTATGACTGATGCTGTAGCGGAGTCATCTTTTCAGAATGTGGTATGGAGACTTTTTATCTGGCTACCACAGCAATCTGTCACACCACAAAGGAAATTCTATTGTTTGTTTAGAAAATGTGTTCTAATGCCACCAACACATTCACAGAAAGTTAGTCTTCTCAGTCTCAGTGTGCTTTCAACTAATTGTCATAAATAAGTGAGAAAAGAACATTTCTGTGTGTCTGTGTAATCATAATTTTAAATCATGTAATTCATAGAAGAAATTGTATACCAATTTTCCAAAGAAGTTAAAACATGAATTTACTTATACAATATAAGAAGTTTTTAATGTAACTCTTAAAAAATTTATTGCTTTTAGAAACTTAAGTAGAGCTTAAATTGAATAAGTGGGCAATAATAAGACCAAGTATTTATATGTATTACAAAATGCCATTTTTCTGAGAACTTTGTATGTATTAACTCATTAGTCCTCACAACAGCCCTATAAGTGATGTTATTATTATTATTCCCACTTTACAGGTGACGAAATTGTGGCACAGAGAAATGAAGGCATTTGTCCACAGGCACAATACTACCAAATGCAGGAGCTAGAAATTGACCCCAGGTTGTCCAGTTTAACTACTATGCAAAATGCCTATGTTATTGATTTCAATATCATTTGAAACTACTGAACTATAATTTTAAATCATATTGCATCATCTGATAGGCAAATTGGAAGAAAAATTTCCTTGAACTTAATTGTAAAAGAGAAATATTAAATATATAAATAACTTTTAACTTCGCCAGTGTTAATTAGGAAGTACACTTAAGATTTCATCACTGTACAGTGTAGATTGAATTGTAAGAATGGTTAACTATTAGAGCTAATTTTGGCATTTTGGAGATATGTAATAATGGCTAACAGTTAAATTAAAACATTGGACTTATAGGATTTTTTTTCCCCTAAAGCATTACTTTGTAAATTTCAGAATACCTTAACTGTAATATACAGCTTTGTTATCAGTGCAAAAGAACACTATGAGAAACTTTCAAAACTACATGAAAACATGGACAAGTTATACCAGAGTATAATGGGGTACTATGCCATCGATGTGAAAAAGGTGTCTGTGGAAGACTTTTTGACTGATTTGAATAACTTCAGAACCATGTTCATGGTATGTTAAAAATCTTAATTTGTTTTTTAAAAGTATTTGTATCTATATTACTATTATTATATTACTATAATATATTACCATATTACATATTATAATTATATATAATTATATATTAATTATATATTATATTATATATATAATATAATATATTACTATTATTATTTTTATTACTTCATTCTACTCCTGTTGTCTGTAGTAAAATCTACCTTTTCTGATATTGAGTGTTAGCTTTAAAAATTTCAGATTTTTAAATCTATTGAAAAATGTGTTTTGTTCTTTTTTTTGCCTTCCCAACATTAAGCTGTAATCAGAAATTTTGATTGAAAAAGTGACAAATGCTGAAGCTTTTCGTAAAGACTCCCCTCCTGGCTGACTACAAAGCACTTTTGTAATAAGTTTTTGGCTATGAATTTGTTTCTTTATACTTAAGATCAATTTGTATTTTTGTGGTATAATTTTACCAAATTCTGTGCAGTTCTTGTGAAGCTTTTTTCCCCTTTTCTTAATGCATTGTATAATAAGCTACCTGCGATTTGCCTTTGAATGGATTTTACATTCCTAGGGTTTCCTTTAGATACTTTAATAGGGAGGTCAGGTCTCTGATGTGGAATCCTTTCATTTAGGCATTAAAAAGATCTTTTGAAAAGTATTAGCTGATTAGATGGGGGAGAAAACCACACACATATTAAAGTGAGAAAGCATTGTTTCCTCTAGGGAAACTGGTAATACATTTCTACAACGAAAAATTACGTTATTCTTAATAGATGGGTGAGTCACTTTTGTGTTTCAGCAAATGTTTGTGGGGATTAAAAAGTTTTGAGGTGTAAAGAAAAAGAAGGTTGAATTTAAAGAAGGTTGAATTTCTTTTTAACCTCAGGAAAACTTTATTGCTGAATTTATTGGACTTGATTATAATCACCTGGTTGTGACTAGATACCCTTTCAATAAAAACTCAATATTTTAAATGAAAACTGGTCTACAATAAGTGTACATTTGCTCACAGCTCTAGTTTATTTCCTCCACAAATTCAAAGTGATTTCTTAAATTATTTTTTCACTACCAGAAATGAATCTATTAAATATATTTATTATGTGCCTATATTCATGATGTATAATATACTACTTTAATTTTTATAATATTTTATGAGGCACCGTGGCTTAGTGGAAGTAGCAAAGGCTTTGCAGTTTGAGAGAGCAAGGTTTGGATTCTACACTAGTTAATATATGACTATGAATACTTTTAACCTTCTCGAGCCTCAGTTTCCATATTTGTAAAAGGGGATGTTAATTCCTTTAAATGAGAGTATTTAAATATTAAATGAGATAATATATATTAAGTATCATAGCTCCTGGTGCATGGTAGTTGCTTAATAAATTATTACGCAGTAAATGGTTAACTCAGTGGGCTTGAGGTACTCAAACCCTGTACATTTTAGAGAAAGTAGTGGCCCTTGACTGGCTCTGGAGAGAGCAGCTGTAAGCCTTGGAATATCCTGCCCGGTATGGCCATCTTTGTATACCTGGGGCCTTGGGCCAAGCTAGATAGTTTATGCAAAAAATGTGATTTACGGTGAACACCTACTTTTGTTCACCAGGGGCCTTGGGCCACACTGTGTCAATTCATCGTCTGTGGGGTGCTGGAGACTGAGTAACCAAGGTCATTCATGCAGGGAGTCTATATTCATGCCTGCATGACTGACCTCAATAACTCTTATTATTTATTTATTTATTTAAATTTTATTTATTTTTTTGGCTGCATTGTGTCTTAGTTGCGGCACGTGGGATCTTTTGTTGTGGTGCATGGGCTTCTCTCTAGTTGTGACATGCAGGTTTTCCCTTCTCTAGTTGTGGCGCGCAGGCTCCAGGGTGAGTGGGCTCTGTATTTTTGGCATGCAGGCTCTCTAGTAGAGGCACCCAAGCTCACTAGTTGGCTTAGTTGTCCTGAGGCACATGGGATCTTAGTTCCCCAGCCAGGGATCGAACCCATGTCCCCTGCATTGGAAGGTGTATTCTTTACAACTGGACCACCAGGGAAGTCCCCTCAGTAACTCTTGACATCAAGGCTTGGGTAAGCTTCCCTGGTTGGCAGTACATCACACGTGTTGTCACACATTGTTGCTGGAATAATGAAACTCCACTGGGAGAAGACAACTGTGATTTTAATCTATATCCTTTCACTGTAAGAAACTGTTAACAGTGAGTGTAACAACTTTTCTGAGTTCTGTGAGTCCTTCCAACAAATTATCAAGCCTGAGGGTGGTCTTGGGAACCCATGACACAATTATGCATAAAATTATAAAATGCATATATAAAATAATAATATGCATCAGATATTGAGTATTTTCTATGAACCAGAAATTTTTCCAAATGCCTAACCTATATTACCTCAGTCAATCTTCATGATAATTCTGTATCTTTTTGTTGTTTCTATCCCCCTTTGGCAAATGAAGAAAGAGATCAAGGCCATATTGTCTGGTTTTGAAACCAGATCTAATTCCACATCTTCCTGAGATCTGGTAGGAGTTCTCTGGGTGACTTGGCATTTCTGTTACTAGGTGGTGGGCAGAGAGAGAAAGTGTTTGAATGGAGAAGGGTTCAAGGTGGAGGGTCATAGAGTGACAGCTATACTTTGCCTATTTCAGAGTTTACATGGGTCCTAGAAGTAGCTGCTATCACACACACATACATATAGATACAGACACAGACACACACTCATATACACATTGTACTAAATTAAAATCATTAGAGCTAAGTATAAAACACTTTATCTAAATAAGTAATCTGGAGAGGGAATTTTCTTTAGAATAAAAATAAGCATAAAGAAGACTGTAGGGGAAGTATAATTTCACACACAAATGTTTTCTTCCTTTCTTTATGGTTATATTCCTTGAATTTTAGACACTGTATCTTTAAAAAGACCACAGCGTCAAGACTGATAGAAATTACTGACAAATAGATGTCTATTTGTCAATGTCTTCTGATCTCTTAGGTTGCTATTTAATTCCATACAATTCAATTGTGGAAACCAAGCTAATTTCAATGAGTTAGTATGAAAATATTAGGGATAGATGCGGACCTTTAATATGTTGAAGGTTTGTTCTGGAAAGCCACATTAGTACAATAGGCAAACAAATATATTTTCTCTTTAAGATACTCTTAAGATATGTTTACATTGTTAAGTATAGTTGATACATTAAACTATGTTTACACTATTACTTCATCCACTGACATTCATGATCCCTGGTCATGAATGAGCAGCAAATGTTCCGGTAAATTGGAGGTCCGTTTTGTATTACACATAAGAAGTTGGAGCACTGTCCTCATTCTACACCTGCCCTCCACTACAGCAGCTTACCATGGAATGTTTTCTCTCAAGTTCTGGCCACTCTTCTCGTTGTTCCCTATGCCTGGCACACTCCCTCCATATTTTGCCGGGCTAAATTATTGTACTTGCACTTCTAATCTGTGCTCAGAATTTCCTTCATCTAGTATCAGAGGCCCCCATCTACAGTGGGTGGCATTCTCTAATAGCTAACACATATACTGCCAACCAAGTGCCAGGTGTTCTCATTCATTTTGTCGTTACAACAACAAACAGATGTGGTATGTGTACTGGATTATTCCCATTTTACAAATGAGGAAACTGAGGCTTAGATAGATAGTGACAGCTAGCAGGTAACTGAACGGAGATGCTAAGCCAGGGAGTCTCACCAGTGTTAACTAGGATCTCTCAACTAATTTGCATAGATAGAGCTGTTCAGCTTCTTCCCTTCTTTCCTTCCTTCCTTCCTTCCTTCCCTCCCTCCCTCCCTCCCTCCCTCATGCCTTTCCTTCCTTCCTTCCTTCCTTCTTTCCTTCCTTCCTTCCTTCCTTCCTTCCTTCCTTCTTTCTTTCCTTCCTTCCTTCCTTCCTTCCTTCCCTCCTTCCTTTTGTCTCCCTGAGAGACTTTTTACAATAGCTAACAAAGGAACATCTGTTTCAGTCTGCTGCCTCAAGCCCAGTAGACCAAGGGGGGAAGCTTTCATGATCTTGTGGCTTCCTCTGAGGAACAGCTGTTCATTGTGACAGTTTAACTTACCCCTCTTCTATCATCTTCAACCAAATACAGCTGCCGCTGATGGAACTGCTAAGACCCTGTGCTAGGTGCTCTTCATGTGTCATCCCACTTAGTCTTCACAACATGTTTATGAGGTACAGAATGTTACCTCTGTTACCAGAGAAAGAAAATCCATGCCTTGGCAGACACACTTCAGAATTGGCAGGGGCAGGATTAAATGGAGGCCTGGCCTGCCTGACTCCAAAGCCTGTACATTTTTTTTTTTTTTTACCATTTCCAAGTACATTGCTGCTCAGAGAGTTTGTAAGAACAATCAAAATGTAATTTTTAAGGGTGTTTTTTATAACTTACTAGAGGGAATCAGCACAAGGCTCACCTTATTTCCTCACCCCTTGATAGAATAACTCTCTATTTGCATTGATGAGCTCACAATAGAAAAATGTTTGCAGGTCTGGTTCTATTTCAAAGCATAAAATGTTCACTTTTAAAATTATAGGCCTATTAATGCAAAGCCTTGTGGCTGGGATGAGGGTTAAGGTGAGCGGTACAGAGTCAGCACCTCTCTGTAATAGATTTTTATTTCCCATAGGACTCATGTGAGGCATAAAGTTCAAATTGGAGGTACTAGGTGGAAATGTTTGGCCTCACACTATAGGCTGAGCAAATTGGTGACCCACCAGGCATTAAACCTCACCAAATGAAATTCGTGCCTTCAGTCGTGTAGTGTTACATAGCAATCATCATTTTCCACTGTGGTCTGGTTTTAGACTCATTGTTATATGCCATTACCAATGCACCTGTTATTAAAAGAGATAACATGCTTCTCCAGGATGAATTGAGCTCATTATGGAATTTTGGCTGGATCTTACAAGGACCCTCTTGTCCCCCTTTATATATATATTTTTAACATCTTTATTGGAGTATAATTACTTTCAACGGTGTTAGTTTCTGCTTTATAACACTATATCCCCATATCTCCTCCCTCTTGCGTCTCCCTCCCACACTCCCTATCCCACCCCACTAGGTGGTCACAGAGCCCCAAGCTGATCTCCCTGTTATGTGGCTGCTTCCCACTAGCTAGCTATTTTACATTTGGTAGTATATATATGTCCATGCCACTCTCTCACTTCGTCCCAGCTTACACTTTCCACTCCCCATGTCCTCAAGTCCATTCGCTACATCTGTGTCTTTATTCCTATCCTGCCCCTAGGTTCTTCAGAACCATTTTTTTTTTTTGATTCCATATATATGTGTTAGCAGACGGTATTTGTTTTTCTCTTTTTGACTTACTTCCCTTTATCGTATCCAACAGCTGTAGCAGGCTCATGTTTGTCATTTGAGTTTAAAACTAACTTTTGTGTCTCTCGTTGGTCACTGTGGCTTTGAAGCATATGTATGTCCTGGTCCCACCTCCCACTCATCTTTATATTACACAGTCTTGCTCAAACTGCTTTTACTCCCTTGTGCCCGAATTACATGGTTTCTTCTTCAACACACTCACGTCTCATCCTGATGATGCTTCTCTTTTTTATCATTGGGAAGGTCTTTTGCTATTTTCTTTCTTTACCCAGAATTATTAGCACAGTACAACAACACTCTTAACTCCTTGAGCAAATTTCACCTGACACCTCATTTATTTTACTTAACATCTCATCTTAGAGAAATACTTCCAAATGCTTAGGATTCCTTTGTTATTTGTCTTCTTATAAGTAACATGTTGGAAAACTAATATTCTAATAAGTTTTACTTATTAAGAATATGTCATTTTTCTGTTTTAATTAGACATATGTAACTATGTAGACCCTTTGAGTTTACAATATTATATATTCATGTATAGAATTGATGTGATTACACTTAAAGAAGTCAGACTTTTTGGTTCATGTAGCTTTTATCCTGAGCACATAAACATTCTCTGTTGGGTTGTTGAAGTACTAGAAAAGTCACTAGACATCCTTCTTTATTAATAGGTTCAAAGACCCTGCATATCTGGATACCCCACTTTAGCGTTAGGATTTTGAGGACAGCAGAAAGCAATCCCTGCCTTAAAAGGGATTACTGTTGCATACACAAAAGGTGGAGGAGCCTTGTATTTTTTTTTTTTTTTTTTGCACTGGGTTTAGATATATGTGCTGAACTTTGCAGTTATTAAAGTCCATAAAGTCCAGTTTGTTTCTCCCTAAATTTTGTTTTCCACATATATACCTCCCATCTGAATTGTGTGATGACAGTCAAAGAAAAATAATTTCCTCTGATTTCTTCACATTTTAAATGATTGCTGAATTCTGCCTATGATAAGCCTCACCCTTTGTTTGTTTTTAATAGTGATGTTTTTCCTGTCCACATCACTACTGGGGAGACAGCAGTGGCTGGGAATGCAGGCTTTGGCATCCGAGTGCCTTAGGTGTTATGACTTTGGCAGGTTACTTAACCTCCTGAGCCTCAGCTCCCCATTAATAACAGCATGTGTTTCTTAAGGATGTTACAGTTTGAAGATCAAATAACATAATGTTCATATACCCTCAAAATAAGTGATCTTTTCATATAGAGTACAGCTAGAACAAAACTCATTTTGCCAAATCATTTAAATTACCCCAATTTGGTGCTTCTCAACTCTAAATGTCATTTCTGATGATTACTATATAGACCAACTAGGTGACCAGCAGGAACTCCAAGGCATTAAGCATTTTCTGTATGCTCCTTAAATCTTGTAGATGGACTCATTATACACTATCAGAGAAAAGAAAATCATGTAAAAGTCCTGTGATTGGATGTTGAGCCAGCTTATGTAATTATAATAGGAAGTATCTTCTATCCTTGCTGATTTGGGGGAGTTTACGACTTGAAAATTATCTTCACTGGCACCATTGTTATTCTGAGATCGTACTTAGAGGTATAAACCTTAGAGGTATAAAGCTCCAAACCTAGAACAAAATAAATATTCTAACTATAGGATCTTCTTTTCTTCTTACCTGTTAGCATCTGTTTATTTAAAGAATTAGATCAATTCCAGGTGCTGAATATTTGGGTTTGCAGCCTTGAAAATTAATTCTGTTAGGTTCTTCTAATCTTTGTTCTTTAGGCTTTTCACAATAAAAACACACCTAGATTACTTGGCTTAATTTTCCTCTTTACTGATAAGATTTATTCTTAGTATGCTTTGCTTAGTGGGATAATAAATGCATTTGACTGACAGATTTCTGTATGACTAAATGACTGGTGATTTGTATATCCCTTTTACATTTTAAGTATTTTGTATATGGAAATAATATAGCAAAAAGTAAAGACTGGATTATTTTAATACAGTAATAAGAACAACAATTGATAATGGAGAAAAAAGAAATCAACTACATAACTGATACAGCATAATAAGTATATTAACCCATGTAATTGGAAAGATAGCACTAAACTAGGGTACCACAAATGAAAATGAATAAAATGGCATATTCTTTGTACATCAGATATACTGGTCTTCCATGTCCTGAACAAGAGAGAAGGACAGGGGCTTCCCTGGTGGCGCAGTGGTTGACAGTCCGCCTGCCGATGCAGGGGACACGGCTTCGTGCCCCGGTCTGGGAAGATCCCACATGCCGCGGAGCAGCTGGGCCCGTGAGCCATGGCAGCTGAGCCTGCGCGTCCGGAGCCTGTGCTCCGCAACGGAAGAGGCCACAACAGTGAGAGGCCCGTGTACTGAAAAAAAAAAAAGAAGAGAGAGAGAGGGACAGAAAAAACACTACTGGGTTAAGGCTACTTTTTATGTTACGTTTAAACGTTACCATGTTTATATGGAATATTGTTGGGCTTTGGTTGGATGTTTTCCTTGAAGAGCTGATTAGCAATAGCTCAAAAAAAAAAAAAACATGCTGCCCTATCAACAGGCCTATCTTTAAGCACCATTCTTCATGGCTGCTGTCTTGTGCCTAATCGTGCCTTTATTTAGCCTCATGATTGGCAGATAAAAAGAAAAAGAATATTTTTATAGTATATCACTTCAGAACACAAGAGAAGAGAACATATTTAATGGAAAAATCAAGTTCTACTTTGGGAAAACCTTAATTGTGAACATTTTCATACTTTATTTATTAAAGACATTGTTTAATAGTTTGAAAAATCTCATTTGCTTGAAAATTTTGCAAAGTACTTGGATGAATTACAAACAAACTCATGGCATAATTATGAAGGGCCAGTAATGTTAAGTCCCTGGTGGGCTAATAAGTAATTTGGTGTTTCATCTGAGGCTGACTTTACAATAAAGAGCAACTTGAAGCTAAAACTGTTTAATCATCAGCACCTGCACATCCTTTGGGACATTCTCAAAGGATAGTTTCCCATTTTCATAAGTTTCACGGGTCGTAGAAAGTTCAACTAAAAGCACTTTGTCTTGAATGTTAAGATGATGAAGCGTTGGTGCCGGTGTATAGTATATCATGCTTTCCTGTTCTCACTGATAACATTTTTTAATTGGATTTGGTAATACCAGAGAAAATAATTTGATTAATTTTTACTGTCATTCTAGATTCCTTTCTAAAGCATCTACCTTATAATTATTGCAAATAAAGGTTTCTAAGAATAAACGTATTTTCCATGAGGTAGTTATTATCTATTTAGTTAAAAAAGTAATTTTGATGGAAAGCTGATAAGTAGATCACATACCTTTTACATTCTTAGAGACTTTTATGACTGGTATTAATTATCTAAATGTTTTTTCTTTCATGTTGTGTATATACAGGAGTACAGGAATGCATTTTTAAAGTAGTCATCAGGAATTTCTGGGAAGCAGTCATTCCATATGGCTGAGTGTTGCCTCTTCTTAAGGTTAGGTAAAGTCCTAACAAGCATTTAGTGGGAATGTGCTGGACTCTTATGTGGTTGCTTACTTTGAGAGAATTAGCCTATGTCTTCATAGTCCTAACATCCATCTCTTTGGAAGGCATGAAGATTTTATTTATTTATTTATTTATTTATTTTATTATTATTATTTTTTTGGCGATACTCGGGCCTCTCACTGTTGTGGCCTCTCCCGTTGCGGAGCACAGGCTCAGGACGCGCAGGCTCAGCGGCCATGGCTCACGGGCCCAGCCACTCGGCGGCATGCGGTATCTTCCCGGACCGGGGCACGAAGCCGTGTCCCCTGCATCGGCAGGCGGACTCTCAACCACTGCGCCACCAGGGAAGCCCTGGAAGGCATGAAGATTTAAATTCAGTTTCTCTAATCTCATTTTCGGGACTTGAGACAAAATTGAATACTTAGGCAAGAAGAAAAGATTTTTGAGTTTAGAAAAAACTGTACTGGCTGACATAGCTTAAATATCCATTAATGGTGAAAGAAATATAACTCTGAACAAGAAGACACTTATAAACTTAATGTTTTTTTCATTTAATAAAATTGCCAAAATTTTCTGTTACAAAAATATACAAGACATTATCATATGTTGAAAAATGTTGAGTTGGACAGATTAAACTATTTAAATAGGCTAAGAATCAAATGGAGAAGTGCAATCAAAAAGTCAGGATCGGGCTTCCCTGGTGGCACAGTGGTTGAGAATCTGTCTGTTGATGCAGGGGACACGGGTTAGGGCCCTGGTCTGGGAGGATCCCACATGCCACGGAGCAACTAGGCCAGTGAGCCACAACTACTGAGCCTGAGCGTCTGGAGCCTGTGCTCCGCAACAAGAGAGGCCGAGATAGTGAGAGGCCCATGCACTGCGATGAAGAGTGACCCCCACTTGCCTCAACTAGAGAAAGCCCTTGCACAGAAACAAAGACCCAACACAGCAAAAACAAATAAATAAACTAATAAACTCCTACCCCCACCGTCTTCTTTAAAAAAAAAAAAGTCCGGATCTGTAGAAGTCTGCTTGTGTCTTATACTCAAAATTTTATTTTACTACAATTTTATCTTATAACTTAAGGCTAATATATTTGTCAAGTAAAGGCATAGTTGGAATGTAGACTATTTCTTAGGCTTTTTTGGGAGGGGGTAATATGCACATTGATTTTTAAAAATTTTACTTTTGGGGAAAATGAAACAACTATTATGTATAATTGGGCAATGTTTTAAGTTAGTTTATCAGAAAAGTCAAATTTCAAGTGAGGAATTTATCGGGGTGAAGAACACAGGAAACTAAACTCTTTTCCAGAAAAAATCTCTTAAAGCTTACTAGAGTATTAAAAACAATGTCTGTGTGTGTGTGTATGCCAGGCACTTCTGTAAGCCATTTACATATATTAGGTCATTTAATTCTTAAAATATCCCTATAAGCTGTGTATGTGTACATTTATACATAATTCATATATATATATATATATATATATGTATTAAATTTTTAGCAGTAAATAGCTAGACCTCAGGTCAAGAGTACACCTAGCTTCCATGTTTAGTTCATCTCTTTATTTTCCCTGCCAAGTAATCTAGCTGTATTGGATGCATGCTTTGATGGTACTTCCTATCAACTCCATGTACAATCATATTCCAATGTCTCTGGATGGAAGGAATTTATATTCTCATAAGATCTGTGAAAATTGGCATCCCCCCCTTTTCTTGATAGAAACATATAAATGATGTAAGCTAGAAATGAGTCTTCCTTGATTTGTTACTGGATGAATAATTGTGTGTTTGAGGTATTTGGTTAATGACATAGTAATAATGAAAATAATTTTATAAGTTTGTAATAATATAATATTACTACTAATATTATTAATAATTGCTAACATTTATATAGGTCCTACTATGTGCCAGGCACTTCTGTAAGCCATTTTCATGCATTAATTTATTTAATTCTTAAAATATCCTCATAAAGTAAGTATTATTTTACCCATTTTACTAAAGAGGAAACAGATACAAATCACACAGCTATTTAGTGTCAGGTGGAGATTCAAACAAAGACAATATGACTTCAGATTTCCTCCTTCTAACCAGTATGCTCTTTCTAATATACAGTAATAAGCTCAGATAGATTTTTAAAAATAATTTCTGAAAGCAGTGAAAGGTCATATTTACTGTATTTTTTAAGACATTCTTTTCATTCAGCAAACTGTTTTGAGTGCCTGCCTAGGACTGACTTTATATGGCTGTGCGATGTTAAATTGTTTACCTTTAGATTCTAAAACATACATGTATAATGTACCCAGGGAGAAATATACAGTGTATAAGAACTGCCCCATTATACAAAAGTATTTAAAGATTTATTTTTCATTTTATTTATTTATTTATTTTAAAATTTATTTATTTTTGGTTGCGTTGGGTCTTTCATTGCTGCACGCAGGCTTTCTCTAGTTGCTGTGAGCCAGGGCTATTCTTTGTTGCAGTGTGCGGGCTTCTCGCTGAGGTGGCCTCTCTCGTTGCGGAGCCGGGGCTCCAGGCACGCGAGCCTCAGTAGTTTGGGCATGCGGGCTCAGTGATTGAGGCGCATGGGCTTAATCGCTCTGCAGCGGGTGGGATCTTCCCGGACCAGGGATCGAACCCGTGTTGCCAGCATTGGCAGGCGGATTCTTAACCACTGCACCACCAGGGAAGTCCCTACGAAAGTATTTAAGAAATAAAGATTATGTGTTGGTCAACCTTCTATAAGAACAAACTTTTGAGGACTTTGCTTTTCACAGTATGTTAATAGGAATTCCTTTTTTTTTTTTTTAACATCTTTATTGGAGTATAAATGCTTTACATTGTTGTGTTAGTTGCTGCTTTATAACAAAGTGAGTCATCTATACATATACATATATCCCCATATCACCTCGCTTTTGCATCTCCCTCCCACCCTCCGTATCCCACCCCTCTAGGTGGTCACAAAACACTAAGCTGATCTCCCTGTGCTATGCGGCTGCTTCCCACTAGCTATCTATTTTATGTTTGGTAGTATGTGTAAGTCCATGCCACTCTCTCACTTCGTCCCAGATTACCCTTCCCCCTCCCTGTGTCCTCAAGTCCATTCTGTACGTCTGCATCTTTATTCCTGTTCTGCCCCTAGGTTCTTCATAACCATTTTTAAAAAACTTTTTAGATTCCATATATATGTGTTAGCATATGGTATTTGTTTTTCTCTTTCTGACTTACTTCACTCCATATGACAGACTCTAGTTCCATCTACCTCACTACAAATAACTCAATTTCGTTTCTTTTTATGGCTGAGTAATATTCCATTGTATATATGTGCCACATCTTCTTTATCCATTCACCTGTCGATGGACACTTAGGTTGCTTCCATGTCCTAGCTATTGTAAATAGTGCTGCAGTGAACATTGTGGTTCGTGACTCTTTTTGAATTATGGTTTTCTCAGGGTATATGCCCAGTAGTGGGGTTGCTGGGTCATATGGTAGTTCTCTTTTTCATTTTTTAAGGAACCTCCATACTGTTCTCCATAGTAGCTGTATCAATTTACATTCCCACCAACAGTGCAAGAGGGTTCCCTTTTCTCCACACCTTCTCCAGCATTTATTGTTTGTAGATTTTTTGATGATGGTCATTTTGACCAGTGTGAGGGGATACCTCATTGTAGTTTTGATTTGCATTTCTCTAATGATTAGCGATGTTGAGCATCCTTTCATATGTTTGTTGGCAATCTGTATATCTTCTTTGGAGAAATGTCTGTTTAGGTCTTCTGCCCATTTTTGGATTGGGTTGTTTGTTTTATCGATATTGAGCTGCATGAGCTGCTTGTATATTTTGGAGATTAATCCTTTGTTAGTTGCTTCATTTGCAAATATTTTCTCCCATTCTGAGGGTTGTCTTTTCATCTTGTTCATTGTTTCCTTTACTGTGCAAGAGCTTTTAAGTTTCATTAGGTCCCATTTGTTTATTTTTGTTTTTGTTTCCATTTCTCTAGGAGGTGGGTCACAAAGGATCTTGCCGTGATTTATGTCATAGAGTGTTCTACCTGTGTTTTCCTCTAAAAAAATGTGTCTGGCCTTACATTTAGGTCTTTAATCCATTTACAGTTTACTTTTGTGTATGGTGTTAAGGAGTGTTCTAATTTCATTCTTTTACATGTAGCTGTCCAGTTTTCCCAGCACCACGTATTGAAGAGGCTGTCTTTTCTCCATTGTATATTCTTGCCTCCTTTTTCTAAGATAAGTTGACCATATGTGCGTGGGTTTATCTCTGGGCTTTCTATCCTGTTCCATTGATCTGTTAATATGGATTCTTAAATATCCATCCCACAATGGGATGAAATACAACAAAGCATTTTAAAGCATGGCTGTTTTGTGTGAAAGCAAGGGAGATGTCTGAGGGTAAAAAGGGTTAAAGAGAAAAGGACAAAGCTGAAACTTACATGTTGAACATAACATAGGTACACAAGGGGAAAGCCAGGCTTGCCCTGGGATGCCAAGATTAAGACCAGGGCTAAATGCAGGTTAGGTACACTGCATAAGATTTATATGCCAAGCCTAGGACAAAAGGAGATTAAACTTATACAGGTTACAAATGATACCTGATTATTTACAGAAGCAAATTAAAAACTCTGTGCAAGAGGCAATTACAATTTTGATCCTCTAGATTCTTGCAAATTAAGTTTAATCAAATATGAGCACTTAATCGCAATCAACAAACACACAAAGAAACAAGGTGTTGTATGGTGAAATGATCATGATAGAACAGAACAATAGATATAAACCCCCAAGACTCTAGATATTGAATAACAATTTTTGATGTTGAAGTAAATAACAGATGAGATTAAAGAGAGAGAAAGAAACAGGAAATTACCAAAAATGATGAAGTAGGTTTGAAAAAGAATTAAGATAGAATTTAAGGAGATGGAAGCATGATGGTTGAAATTAAACATGTATTAAACAGAGGACTACCTTCAGCTGAAGAAAGAAATGGCGAATTAGACAATAGATCTAAAGAAATTGTCCAATGCAATCCAGGGAGACAATAAGATTAGAAGTGTAAAAGACATGTTAAGAAACATGGAGGACAGGGTGAGAAGGGCTACCCCTTGTACCATGAGAGTCTCAGAAAGATAGACTCGAAGGAATGAATGAAAGACAATATTCAGAATGATGGCTGTGAGTTTTCCAGATCAAGAATCCGTAGAATAGGAAGTACAACCTACACCAAGCCAGATGAATAAAATGAAATTCACTTAAAAAATATTGTAGTGAAACTGTAGAACACTAAAAGACAAAATCTTAAAAGCAGCCAAAGAGAAAGATACAATCACTAATGCAACAACAGTTAAATACAGATGACTTCTCATTAGCAAAAATGGAAAATAGAAGAAAGTGAGATATTTTCAAGTGTTGAAAAAAAATTACTGTTCTCTTAATTTTGGGTATTCAGCATAAGCTCTTTATAGAACAAGGGCAAAATTAAACTAATTTCATATAAACAGATAATAAAGGTGTTTTCTGTGAATATCCCTTTGTTAAAAGACCTTCTAAAGCAGAGATTGGCAGACTTTTCAATGGGCCAGATATTAAATATATGCAGCCTCTGTTGCAACTACTTAGCTCTGCTATAGCCATGCAAAGTCAGCCATGGTCAGTAGGTAAATGAATGGGTGCAGCTATGTTCCAATAAAACTCCATTTACAAAAATAGGTGGCTGAACAAGTATTGTAGTTTGCTCACCCCTGCTCTGAAGGATGCATTTAAAGAGGCAGAATGTTTACTTAAAGAAAAATTTGAGAGACAAGAAGGCATACCTACCATGAAACTAAATGTATAGAAATGAAGTATACAATAAAACAATGTGTAGCTTGTATTGCAGAGAAGGGGAAACAGAGCTTAACTATTGGACAAATTGTTAAGTAAATTGAATGATATGTTTGGAGTTCAGGTATTTTATATTCTCTGTATTGATCAAAGGGGAGAAAGGGAGGTCAAGATATCAATTAACTTTAAACATCATTAATTTGTGTGATAAAATTACAAGTATAGTCAGTAAAAACTAGTATAAGTTCCAAACTATAGGGTGAGAAATGGACTAAGAAAGACATATGAAGTAAAACAGACAAAAACTACATGTAAAAGGAGGACAGATTAAACAGGACAAATAGAAGAAATAATGTAAGTTGTGGACACAAATATTTTACAAATTATAATAACATTTTAAAAGACCATAAGATTGGACAAAAACCAAAATATAGTCTTATGCTGTTTATAAGAAACTAACCAATAACCCAAGGATATGGAAAAGTTTGAAGTAACAAAACAGTTAATGAAATACAAGGCAAATATTAATTAAAAGAAAAAGGGAAACTATGTTAATAACAGATAAAATAGACTTAAGGGAATATCATTTCATGATAAAAAGCTTAATTCACCAGAAAGATACGATTCAAAAATTTGCATGTGCATTATAACATGGCATCAAAATAAACATGTAAATTATGGTAAACTATAGGAATAAGTTGACAGATAGCATTATATTGGAAAACTTCAACAAAGTTCTCTAACTTATTGATGTGTCAAGCATAAAAATATTGCCAAAGATATGGGAGCTTTAAACAATTCAATTAATAGATTTGATTTGATACATGTGTATAGAACCCAACCCAGCAATTAAAGAACACATATTCTTCTCAATCACAGGTAGACCTTTTGTCAAGTTAATCACATACTAGAGATTGTGAAACAAATCTTGATAAATTTGTAAGTTTCAGGTTTATTCATTGACCACAATAACATGAAGTTAGAAATAAAATTTTTAAAGGGTGACCTTTTAAAACCTTTTTAAAAAATTCTAAACACATACTAAATAATTCATGTAGCAAGGAAGAAATCATAGAAAAAAACAGACCTGAAAGTACTGAAAATACATCAGAATTTGTGGGCCAAAATAATAGTGGTATAAAGAAATTTATACCCTAAGTCTTTATATTAAAAAATCAGAAAGACAGGGCTTCCCTGGTGGCACAGTGGTTGAGAGTCCGCCTGCTGATGCAGGGGACACGGGTTCGTGCCCCGGTCTGGGAAGATCCCATATGCTGCGGAGCGGCTGGGCCCGTGAGCCATGGCCGTTGAGCTTGCGTGTCCAGAGCCTGTGCTCCACAACGGGAGAGGCCACAACAGTAAGAGGCCCACGTACCGGAAAAAAAAAAAAAAAAAAAAAAAATCAGACAAAGTTAATAAGGTAAGCATCTGACTTCAGAAATTTAAAAACAATTATACAATCCAGAAAAAATGGAAGGAAATGAAGGGGAAAAAATGACTAAATTAGAGAATTTTTAAGAACCAAAATGTGCTTATTTCGATAAGACAAGTTAATTAGATAAATTTCTGAAGAGATTAATCAAGAAAAAAGAGAAACAATATTGAGAATGTAAGGAATATAACTATAGATATAGAAGATACTAAAAAAAAAGAGCATACTGTAAAAATTTGTAGGCCAGAATTGGAAAGGTCGATGAAATGGATAAGTTCCTAGGAAAAAATTACATATTGAAACTGACTTTAAAAGAAATAGAAAGCTTGAATAGGTCTATGACTAATTTTTAATTTAATGACTTCAAATCTTCCAACAAATTAAATACTTGGCCCAGAAAGTTTTACAAATGAGTTTTCCCAAATTTTAATTAAATGATTATTCCAAACTAATACAGTGTAAAAAAAAATTATGACCAAATCTTCAAAAAGGTAAATTCTTCATGTCCAAGTTGAGCTTATCTCAGAAATGGAAGTGTGGTTTAGTATTAGAATATCCATGTCACTACATTAAGAGTTTCAGTAGATTGAGAAATCATTTGATAAAATTCAACAGTTGTTCAGATTTTAAAGCAAGAACAATAAACTGGTTGAATCCTCTGTCCCTAAATATGAAATGTAGGACAAAGGGAACCTTCTTTACCTAATAATGGAAATTTAACTTTTAGCTACTACAGCACAATAAGACAAGAATGAAAAGTATAAAAACTGAAAAGGAAGAAACTAATCGTCCATTATGTATTTCTTATTTTTAATAATTTTAATAATTTTCCTGTAGGTTGCTTTTTGCATTATTCATAGGAATAATTCATAGGAATAATGCAAAAATGAACCTGCAAGAAAATTATTAAAAATAAGAAATTTTATCAATGGAATGCATAGAATCAACTACATTTTTACACATTAGTTACAAAATATTGAAAAATCATAATTTAAAAAAAATACATCATTTATAAGAAATAGGAAGAGGAGATATAGACAATAAATCTAACAAAAGATGTCCAAGACCTGAATGGGGTAAATTCTAAGTTTTTTCAATAGACTTTTAAAAGACGAAACTTAAAGGAGAGGCACATCATGTTCATAAATAGAAAGATTCAATATTGATATAAAGATATTGATATAAAGATATCAATTCTCAATTAATCTACGGAATCAGCAATTCTGTTCAAAATCCTAATAAGCTTTTTCTTTTTTTTTTTTTTTTTTTTTTTTGTGGTACGCGGGCCCCTCTTTGCGGTACGTGAGCCTCTCACTGTTGTGGCCTCTCCCATTGCGGAGCACAGGCTCCGGATGCGCAGGCCCAGCGGCCATGGCTCACGGGCCCAGCTGCTCCGCGGCATGTGGGATCTTTCCAGACCGGGGCATGAACCCGTGTCCCTTGCACCGACAGGTGGACGCTCAACCACTGCGCCACCAGGGAAGCCCCCTAATAAGCTTTTTCAAAACCCTTAATAAGTCTATTCTGAAATATAGATGACAAAGCAAAGGCCCAAGAATAGTGCAGTCATTTCTAACGAAGAAAAGGAAGAAGAAAAAGAATATATAAGCTATCATAATTAAGACAGAGTGTTATTGGTGCAAACATGGATACATTGATCAAATGTACTAAAACAGCCCCAAAACATCAACATGTATATGGACACTTGAAATCCAGAAGAGATGGCTTTGTAGATCACTGGGGGAAAGGATAGGCTACTTGTGAAATTGTTGTGGGTCAACTCATTTTTCATATGAAAAAATTAAATCGGATTCCCAGCTCATTTTATTCACAACTGTATTCACAAATGTTGATCCCAGTTAAATAAAGTAGGTGCTGAAATGTGAGCATCATTTAAAATTTTAAGAAGAAAATATGGAGGAATATTGTTGTCTTTGATGTAGGGAAGGATTTCTTAAATAATATATTAAAGGTATCAACAGGGCTTCCCCGGTGGCGCAGTGGTTGAGAGTCCGCTTGCCGATGCAGGGGACACGGGTTCGTGACCCGGTCCGGGAGGATCCCGCGTGCCGCGGAGCGGCTGGGCCCGTGAGCCATGGCGGCTGGGCCTGCGCGTCCGGAGCCTGTGCTCCGCAATGGGAGAGACCACAACAGTGAGAGGCCCGCATACCGCAAAAAAAAAAAAAAAAAAAAAGTATCAACAATAAGGGAAAAGAGATTTTTGACTACTACATAAATTTGAGAACTTCTGTTTACTGCAAGACAACATACATAAAGTACAATGACATTTACAATCCAGGATATATTTAAAAAGCATAAAGCTAACAAAAGATTAGTATCCAAAATATTTAAAGAACTACATTCATTAAGAAAATGATAACCTAATGGAACAGTGGATTAGAGATAGGAATAGGCATTTCATAGACTAGGAAATACAAATATTTTATAAACATGTGAGAAAATACTTAAATTAATAACATAGATATACAAGTTAAAATCATGATGTGATACTATTATATACCTTCCATATAGGTAAAAACTGATGATAACAGTCTTGGTGAGTATGTAGGCTATGATTATGTACTGATGGTGGGGGTGTACTTTGGCTCAACCACTTTGAAAACACTTTCACGTCACCTAATGAGACTGAAGACAACCCTCTCCTTTCATTCATCAGTTGCGCTCCTATCCTAGAAAGCAGTGGCTTTCAAAGTATTTGACCCTAACCCACGTTGTAAAATAATATTTTATAATGGAACCCAGAACTCTTATATTTATATATTTTTTGAACAGAAACAAGCAATACTTATCCTCACTGCTTATGTTATGTTCTAAAATGTTCTGTTCTCTTACACTTAAAGATTATCTTTCAACAATTTCTAAACAGTTCTAAGAGCCAATGAGACCTGCCATTAAAAAAAACTCTTAAACATATACACAGGGAAACATACAAAAATGTTTGTAACTGCATGGTTCATCATAGCCCCAAATTGGAAACAACCCAAATCCCACTGATAGGAGAATAAATAATAAAACACAAGTTATACGTAAAAATATGGATGAATCTTAGAAATGTAGAGTGAAAAAAGCAAGTCATAGAAGTTTACAATAAAGGATAATGCAAATATAAAAAACTCAAAGATAACATTTATGGTAATAGCCATGATTTTTGGAGGATTATACTCTGCGAGACTTCTAAATTTTACATACATACACATACACACATTCATTTAAATTTACTGGCTTTGGTTTATTTTGCTTTCTCTGAGAGAAAATGTGTTGTGTAATGCTATAATGTGTATTTAAACTAGTTGTGGGAAAGTTCTTATTATTACATTTAGTTATGTAGAAAACAAACTATAGGAGGAAAACAATTGTGAACTGGTGTATTTTATTTTCTTCCAAAATACACAGACATGAACACATACAGACACATGTATATTTGTTAACATATATCTATATATTTTTGTATGTACATTTATTAATATACCTCTGTATTTTTTAGAGATATTTTAGAATCTTCTATTACCATAAAAAGCACGTGAGCCTTAGGAACCCAGGTAAATTATTGGTTATACCTTTGAAGTGAACAGTCAAAATGTGACTGACGTTTTAAAACTGTCTAGACTGGTAAGCCTGTAGATCTTTCAGACAAGAGCATGTACCAGGCTGTGTCTGGAAGTTCTGCAAGCACTCAAAGAATTTCTTTTGGCTTTACATAGATGAAAGTAGTTAGTGGCAGGGCAATTTATTTACCAACTGACTATATGGAAAACCAGGTCAAGAATAAGTTGATTAAAAAAGAAATTGTTGTCTTATAGATAACTATGTATATGGTTCACCCTTAACTTTCCTTTCTGGCTTCAAATTTTAGAATTGAAGTAACTAAGAGGCAATTATATCTAGAATAATGCGGTTTTCTAAACTTTTCTGTTTTAGGCTGCTTTTCTCAAAATTTAGAATAAAAGAAAACTCCAAATTACTATTTGAACTAAGATAGTATTTTCAGACTAACTGCCTATTTCTGTGCTGTCTGTTGGTATTTTTCCAGCTAAAATTCTTCTAATAGTTATAATGTTAGAATAAGATACGTTTTCAATGAGATAGGCTTTTAAATGAAACTCTATAGTGCATTTTCCATAAAACAGAATAGCTTTAAGAACTACTTCAGACCTTATTTCTAAAGGTAAACATTACTTTTATAGATCCTAAGAAGTAAATTTGACTTTTTATTGCCCAATGGAATACTAAAAGGGTGTGGCAGTTATATCTGGTAATAGGTGATCTATTCAGTGTTCTCATTGAAATGCATCCAGTCATTAAAGTAGTAAATTCACATCTGGAAATTGTATGCTTTAATAAGTTTGAAAAATAAGCTACATGATATATTTTTTATCTATTACCCGTTCCTCTTACTCATTTCCCTCAAACAAGAAATAAGCTTTGATTCGCAAATATTTGCCTAAACTTTGTCCTCCACAATCCACCTTTCCTTTCCCATCTCCCTTATACATACATACACAGGTGCACATGCACACACACATACAGATATACACACTTGTCTGTGGAACCACACGTCTTTTTTTTAATAGATCTTTATTGGAGTATAATTGCTTCTGTGTTAGTTTCTGTTGCACAACAAAGCGAATCAGCCATATGCATATACATGTCCCCATATCCCCTCCCTCTTAAGCCTCCCTCCGCTCCTCCCTATCTCACCCTCTAGGTCATCGCAAAGCACAGAGCCGAGCCTATCTCCCTGTGCTATGCTGCTGCTTCCCACCAGCCAACTATTTTCCATTCAGTGGTGTATATATGTCTATGCTACTCTCACTTCGCTCCAGCTTCACCCTCCCACCCCATGTCCTCAAGTCCCTTTTCTATGTTTACCTCTTTATTGCTGCCTTACAACTAGGTTCATCAATACCATGTTTTATTGTTTGTTTGTGTTTTAGATTCCATATATATGTGTTAGCATATGGTGTTTGTTTTTCTCTCTCTGACTTACTTCACTCTGTATGGCAGACTCTAGGTCCATCCACCTCACTACAAATAACTCAATTTCATTTCTTTTTATGGCTGAGTAATATTCCCTTGTATATATATATGCCACATCTTCTTTATCCATTCATCTGTCGATGGACACTTAGGTTGCTTCCATGTCCTGGCTATTGTAAATAGTGATTCAGTGAACATTGTGGTACATGTCTCTTTTTGAATTATGGTTTTCTCAGGATATGTGCCCAGTAGTGGGATTGTTGGGTCATATGGTAGTTCTATTTTTAGTTTTTTAAGGAACCTCCATAATGTTTTCCATAGTGGTTGAATGAATTTACATTCCCACCAACAGTGCAAGAGGGTTCCCTTTTCACCACACCCTTTCCAGCATTTATTGTTTCTAGATTTTTTGATAATGGCAATTCTGACCTGCATGGGTTGATACCTCATTGTAGTTTTGATTTGCATTTCTCTAATAATTAGTGATTTTGAACATCTTTTCATGTGCCTCTTGGCCAACTGTATGTCTTTGTTGGTGAAATGTCTATTTAGGTCTTCCGCCCATTTTTTAACTGGATTGTTTGTTTTTTTGATATTGAGCTCCATGAGCTATTTGTATATTTTGGAGTTTAATCATTTGTCTCTTATTTCATTTGCAAATATTTTCTCCCATTCTGAGGTTGTCTTTTTGCCTTGTTTATGGTTTCCTTTGCCATGCAAATGCTTTTAAGTTTAATTAAGTCCCATATGTTTATTTTTCTTTTTATTTCCATTACTCTAGGAGGTGGGTCAAAAAAGATCTTGCTGTGGTTTATGTCAAAGAGTATTTTTCCTCTAAGAGTTTTATAGTGTCTGGTCTTACGTTTAAGTCTTTAATCCATTTGGAGTTTATTTTTGTGTATGGTGTTATGTAGTACTCTAATTTCATTCTTTTATGTGTAGCTGTCCAGTTTTCCCAGCACCACTTATTGAAGAGGCTGTCTTTTCTCCATTGTATTTTCTTGCCTCCTTTGTCATAGATTAGGTTTCCCTTATGTGCGTGGGTTTATCTCTGGGCATTCTATGCTGTACCATTGATTTATATGTCTGTTTTTGTACCAGTACCATTCTGTATTACTGTAGCTTTGTGGTATAGTTTGAAGTTGGGGAGCTTGATTCCTCCAGATCCATTTTTCTTTCTCAAGATTGCTTTGGCTATTAGGGGTCTTTTGTGTTTCCATATGAACTGTAAAATTTTTTGTTCTAATTTTGTGAAGAATGCCATTAGTAGTTTGATAGGAATTACATTGAATCTGTAGATTGCTTTGGGTAGTATAGTCATTTTCACAATATTGATTCTTCCAGTCCAAGAACATGGTATATTTCTCCATCTGTTTATGTCATCTTTGATTTCTTTCATCAGTGTTTTATAGTTTTCTGAGTACAAGTCTTTCGCCTCCTTAGGCAGGTTTATTCCTAGATATTGTATTCTTTTTGTTGCAATGGTAAATGGGAGTGTTTCCTTAATTTCACTTTCTGATTTTTTGTTGTTGGTGTATAGGAATGCCAGAGATTTTGTGCATTAATTTAGTATCCTGCAACCTTACCAAATTCATTGATTAGTTCTAGTAGTTTTCTGGTGTCATCTTCAGGATTTTCTATGTATAATATCATGTCATCGGCAAACCATGATAGTCTTACTTCTTCTTTTCCAATTTGTATTCCTTTTATTTCTTTTTCTTCTCTGATTGCCATGGCTCGGACTTCCAAAACGATGTTGAATAATAGTGGTGAGAGTGGACATCCTTGTCTTCTTCCTGATCTTAGAGGAAATGCTTTCAGTTTTTCACCATTGAGTATGATGCTTATTGTGGGTTTGTCATATATGGCCTTTATTATGTTGAGATAGGTTCCCTCTATGCCCACTTTCTGTAGAGTTTTTATCATAAATGGGTGTTGAATTTTGTCAGAAGCTTTTTCTGCATCTATTGAGATGATCATACGGTTTTTATTCCTTAATTTGTTAATGTGGTATATCACATTGATTGATTTACATATATTGAAGAATCCTTGCATCCCTGGGATAAATCCCACTTGATCATGGTGTATGATCCTTTTAATGTGCTGTTGGATTCTGTTTGCTAGTATTTTGTTCAGGATTTTTGCATCTATGCTCATCAGTGATATTGGTCTATAATTTTCTTTTTTTGTTATTTCTTTTTCTGGTTTTGGTATCACAGTGATGGTGGCTTTGTAGAATGGATTTGGGAGTGTTTCTCCATCTGCAGTTTTTCGGAAGAGTTTGAGAAGGATCAGTGTTAGGTCTTCTCTAAAAGTGTGATAGAATTTGCCTGTGAAGCCATCTGGTCCTGGACTTTTGTTTGTTGCAAGATTTTTAATTACATTTTCAATTTCATTACTTGTGATAGGTCTGCTTATATTTTCTAATTCTTCCTGCTTCAGTCTTAGGAAATTATACCTTTCTAAGAATTTGTCCATTTATTCATGGTTGTCCATTTTATAGGTTGCCTTCTCTTTTCCTAACTTATGTTGACTTTTTAGCAGCTGTCGTCTTATAGCTGGTGCTTAATGTATGCTGCATCAATATGAAGCCACATGGTGGAAAAAATATAAACTGTAGATAGCTTTCAAGTCTTGTTTCTGCCTCTTACTTTCCTTGTAGTGAACAAGCACACAATCATTCTGAGTCAGAATGGAGGATGCAGATTCCATTTTGAGGAAAGGAGGGATTGCATATTAAAATATGTATTATTGCAGCTGGTATTTCATAGCTTAGCAATAATATTTAGTGTTACTATATGTCACGAACTGTGAAGAATCTGAGAATTTATCAAAGTTTCATGATTTCCATAGTTTCGTGGATGTTGGTAAAGACAAAAGACCATGGGGTCAGAAACAAAGAATGGTTTATTACAGCACTAGTCATAGCATAGTGCTTTGTATTACTGGAAGGAAATCCTGAATTTAGGGAACCCAATCGTTTTTCAGAATTAGTAAGACTATTTGACCTTTGCTCCAGTTTATCTTACTGGACAGTAAACAAATCCATTTGCTTAAGAGGTAGACACTACCTCTACCAAGAGTGTTCATTATATAAATATCTTTGAAAAGATAGTTTGGAACAAAGGTACTTCATTAGTACTTGTATCTTAGAGTACTTATTTTCGCACTCTCTTACTTGAAAGTCTTTAGTTGTTTCCTACTTCCTTGAAAGAAACTCTAACCCCCTGTCTTGTTCTAGAAGATCCTAAATGATCAGGCCCCAGCATATCTTCTGACCTTATCTAACACCACCATACTGGCCTCTTTCTTCTCTCTCCAACCCCCCAACAGCCTTTGCATTTGTTTTTTCCCAGATCGTTATCTGGGTAGCTCCTTGACTTTGAGCTTGAATCAAATCAGAAAGGGAGGCCTTATCTGACCACCTAATAATGTAAGTTAACTGTCCAGGCATTCTATCATATCATTCTTTTAATTTTTTTTTGTAGTACTATATTTATTAAAGATTTTAATTGTTTATCATCTGTCTTTGCCTCCTGTCCCACCCTATCACACAGAATGTAAACTTGTTTTAGAACTCTATCTCTATTTCCCAAGTCTTTAGGTTAGTACCATTTACTATTCAGTCTCTCAGTAAATGTTTATTGCATGGATGGATGAGTTTAATATTCCCTTTATTCTGTGCTTTTTATTCCTCCTTTATTCTTTGCAATTTTCCTTTTATTGTTTTGATCAATAATACTTTATTTTGTTTTTTATTTTATTTCTAAAGAAGAACTTGCATTATCCCTAGGGTAAAGAAAAAAGAATATTATAGTAAAGAAGAAATTAAAGCCTTCCCCCAAAATAACATGCCACCTACTTGTTAAAGTTTAATTATATACTTTTCTACTTAATTCTATTAGTGATAAACTAGCAATTAGATAACCTGTTTGGATTCACTGGTACTGAGAATATGGTCTCCACAGGAGAGTGTAATATGATGCCATGCTGTTTGTTGGCACTTTGAAAAATCTATGATTACCTGCTAATTCCCACAAATGCCACATGAGTGGCATTTCTTGATTTGCATAAAACTTTAAAAAGTAAGAAGGTAACTAATCACATATCTATTGAGATCTTCTTATGGTTCATATGTCATTATTGGTTTTGATGAATAGTCAGAGGGCCTGACTTTGAAATGCTAAATATTTCTTTAGTCATCCTTATGACACTTCTCTCTGTATGAAAGAAATTGTTAAATAATGGTTTGTAATATAAGGTAGCCATTACAAAATTTCAGCTCTTTCTATCATTTCTTCCGTGATTATTTTTCTGGTACTAAATAGTTTACTTAGCAGAGGAGGTTTGGGAGACTAATACATTTTCTAGACACTCTTTTGGAAGTATGTATAAGAAAACGGTTTTGATTTGTAAATTAAATGCTCTTTTATCTTTAGTTTCTGTCTTCCTTCTCTTAGTTGATTTCACTAACATGCAGGTGTTTTAAACATAACAGTTGTATTTTTACATACACAACACATTTAACAAAGGTTCATGTGCTAATATTTTAAAAGATTGTGTTACTAATATAAGAAGTAGCCATTACTTAAAGGACATTTAATCACAATTCTACAGATTAATAATTTTCCATTTTCTTTGTGGAATCACTGTGGTTAATATTGATCATTTTCCAAAATTTGTTTGTAATAGCAAGCAATGAAGGACAATTTCAAAAAAAGAGAAGCAGAGGAAAAAGAAAAACGTGCCAGGATAGCCAAAGAATTGGCAGAAAAGGAAAGACTTGAACGCCAGCAAAAGAAAAAGCGCCTATTAGAAATGAAGACTGGTGAGTACCATCAAATTTGCTATTTATACTGTGTACACCAAGATTAATATGGGTTACTTTATCAGCAGTTTAATATACTTCTGTGAAAAAGGAAGACATGATCGCTTATTTGTATAGCTAAATAGTAGAGCAATTCTTTTATGGGCTTTCCCCACTTTAGTTTACTAACAAGTAGTGTTTTAATTCTGATATTGGTCATAGGTGATTTTGGTCCTCTGGTGTACTGTTGTAGTTCCATTATATTAGCAGTTCTTTGGCAGCTACTTAAATAACCAGTTCTTTGGCTACTACTTACATAACCAATCTGCAAGAATTTATGTCAGTGAATAAATTAACTATAGGAAACTGTGGGAAATTCTCTGGGACAAGTAACCTGTTTTCTTTAACAAAATACTCTTAAGGAAGGGGAAAATATGATGGAGGGGAAACTTACTGATTAAAAGAGACTTAAAGAGACATATCAACTAATTGTAATAAATGAAACATATATACTCTGATCCAAACAAATGTAGAAAAAGTAGTCTGAAAAATTTCAATACTTTATTTTTTCTTGTAGACGTGACAACATTGTTGTGAATATGTTTTAAAGTCTCTTTTAGAGACTTGTACTGAAATTTTATAGATGAAAAGATATTATATCTGGGATTTCAGTCAAAATAGCCTAGGATGACTGGAAAGTAGGCAGGTGTATAGATGACACAAGATTGGCTGTAAATAATACGTGGTAAGGTTGGGTGATGGGTACTTGGAGGGTTGGATGTGTTCACTATACCATTTTCTCTACCTTTGTATTTTGAAATTTTCTGTTTTTGTTTTTAAAAAAATTATTTTGTTTATTTATTTTTGGCTGTGTTGGGTCTTTGTTGCTGCGCACAGGCTTTCTCTAGTTGCTGTGAGTGGGGGCTACTCTTCGTTGCGGTGCGGTGGCTTCTCTTGTTGTGGAGCGCGGGCTCTAGGCACGTGGGCTTCAGTAGTTGTGGTACATGAGCTCAGTAGTTGTGGCGCACTGGCTTAGTTGTTGTGTGGCATGTGGGATCTTCCTGGACCAGGGATCGAACCTGTGTCCCCTGCATTGGCAGGTGGATTCTTATCCACTGTGCCACCAGGGCAGTCCCTGAAATTTTCTTTATTAAAACGTTCTTGGGGCCTTCCCTGGTGGTGCAGTGGTTGGGAGTCCTACTGCTGATGCAGGGCACACGGGTTCGTGCCCTGGTCCGGGAGGATCCCACCTGCCGCGGAGCGGCTGGGCCCGTGAGCCGTGGCCGCTGAGCCTGTGCATCTGGAGCCTGTGCTCCGCAACGGGAGAGGCCACAACAGTGAGAGGCCTGCCTACAGCCAAAAAAAAAAAAAAAAAAAAAAAGTTCTTGGAAAAAATTTAAAAGAAAACGTAGAAAAACTACTGTTTTACAGAGACTATGTGTATATTTTCTAAAGCTAAAAGTTACCAATAAGTTAGAAGCAAAAGAATTAAATAAATTGTAGTTATATTTTTACCCTCTCAAAATTCTGTCTCTTCCACCTCCAAGCCACTAAGGATTGCAGAAAACTTTAATTAAAATCCATCAACTTCACTGCTCAATTACCATAGTTTACAACTCAGGGCTGCAAATTCACCTAAGGTTTCCCTGGGGTAAACCGAGATGCCTTTTTTGCCTTCTTTACTTTCACTTTTACAGGCATATTTTATCTTTAATAAAGCAAGCTGAGTATCTTAATGTATTGTACATGTTTCTTCTAGGGGAAAAAATTATCCAAGCACAATTTCTTTTTCACAGGAGTACATTTGAAATTCAGGAAGTGTTCTCAGAAGTATCTTAAAGTGTTAACAAAATGGAGACCAGGAAAACTTAGCACTGATTTTTAAAAGAAACTTCTGGACACCTTTGTAAAATAATGTATTACTGCCTAATTTACCAGACATTCTGATATTTGAACATTAGCTCATTTTGTGTTGGTTAACAAGTCATCTAGATGAGTTACTTGATGGCAGATTGGCTGTGTACTGTTTGTGGGTTTTACCTAGGGGTCTGTCACAGAGCCTTTTTAGCAATCAGTCTGGAAAGTTGAAACCTGACAGGAAGCAAAAATTTTAATGAAACCTCACATCCAATGTAATCTTTTTTTTTTTTTTTTTCTCTTGCGTTATGCGGGCCTCTCACTGTTGTGGCCCCTCCCATTTGCGGAGCACAGGCTCCGGACGCGCAGGCCCAGCGGCCACGGCTCACGGGCCCAGCCGCTCCGCGGCACGCGGGATCCTCCCGAAACGGGGTACGAACCCGCGTCTCCTGCATCGGCAGGCGGACCCCCAAGCACTGCGCCACCAGGGAAGCCCCCAATGTAATCTTAATAATGTTTTCATTTAAATTTCTATTTCTCCTGAAGGAAGTTTTCATTTTTAAAAATAACTAAGTTTATTTTATTTTCCAATTTGAAAATAATATTTTCATGTTATAGAAAATCACCTAAAAAGTATTGGATCAAAGACCATTATCCGTAATTCAAAGAATCACTGTTAATATTTTGACGCATTTTTCCTTCAGTTTTAAAAGCTTGTACCTTTTAACAACATGAGTTTAGTGTCTCACATTACCTTGCTGAACTTCCTGAATGTTTCATGTTTTACATAACTTGTGATTTTTAATTTGTAATTTGTAATATCTATGTCATTGCCTCCACTGGATATACCATGTTGCATTAGTCAATGTGAGGTCATAGAACAATAGTTATTTCCAACTTTTCAGTGTGATATTTATTTATTTATAACTAATTGAAAATATTTGTAATTATTAGAATATGGAATAGAAAAGGGTAAATATTTGTAAGACTTTTGGTGCATGTTACCAAATTGATTTCCAGAAGTATTATTCTAATTTCACCAACTTTTAACGTTTAGTTAGTTTATGAATGTGTCTTAGTTGAGTATTCTCATTTTTTAAGGTTTTGTTAATTTAATAGATTAAAAAGTTGTATTTTATTATCTTCACTTGCATTTCTTTGAATATTACTGAATCTGGACATTTTTTCAAGTGTTTATGGTGCATTTGTATATCCTCCTTGGTGAATTGTGTTGTCTTAGTCTTTTTCTAATTGATATATGTGTTAGTTTATTATGCGTCAATATTTACCTTTTAAATAGATTTTCTCAATTTGGCTTTTTATTTTTATATCTTGACGTGTTTCTTTTTATGTAATGTTTTATTATAATCGTTGTTTTGTGATTTTTTTTTCTATCATCTTTAGGTTTAGAAAATCATCCCTTCAGCAATTTCATATTCTGCTTCAATCTTTTTTTAGTTTAAGTTATTCATAATACTATTCTGCTCCATTTATTTGTAATTCTTTCTTAATCATTCATATATTTGATATATAATTTTTAATATACTAGGGTCTGTTTCTGAATTCTATCAAAACTGTTCTAAAATTTGATGATCAATTATAGCTAATAGCTGGTTTATTTTGTTTTCAGATAGGTAATTTTATGTTGAGGTTGTTATTTTTCTATTCTTAATTATTAAAATAAATTTGAATATTTTTGATTTTTCAAATAAATTTAAGGAAGGTTTTCTATTACATCTTTTGTAAATTGGAGCTCATCTTATTTGACCTATTGGATTATTTTATGAAATTTTTCTATACTATCTCTTCCCGAACATGGTCTGGAAATTATCGTAGATGGGTTTCAAATAAAGGTAAGGCTCTCACTTGATGGGAGCTCCCAAAGCCTTTATATGCTGAGATCCATATGTACCATACATTTTGACATTTTCCGGGAGAGTATTCTTCAAAGGATAGTCTGGCTAACATTGATTTATATAAACAATATTAAATAAATACTTTAATACTATATATTATGTGAATATTTTAATAGATTTAATCAATCATTTGATAAAAGATCATACAGCATTTGATACAATAGAAAGCTATGTTGCAGTTCTTTTGAAAATTTTGGAAATCAACTTTGAATTATTTTCCTGTACTGTAGAATTTTAAAGAATTTAGGGCTATATCCCAAATTTCATAGCACCTAAATATATAATTTTCTCACCAAAGTAAAATACCTCTTCTAAAATCCCAGTAAATGATGATTATTCTGAATGGTCTTTAATTTTCCTTTAACCATAACATGATTATTAGCATAGAAAAACAAAATATTAAGTCTCAGTATTAATGTAGTGGTTATAGCCAAGTAAGTCATATAAGAATCAAATATATTATTACTTATTTGTTGATACCTTTTTTCATATTTTAAAATAGTACTGTTTTAAAAATAGTACAAATATGAAGTCACCTTTTTCTTTCCATATTAGATGTAGGACATGCTTTTTGTCAATACATTGTATTATTATGAAAAATATAATTGCTATGGTCTTCCATTATTATTTTATTGGTATAGAAAAAATTAATAGCTAGGCCACTTCTGTTTCTTTTATTCATCAACAGTTTTTTTTCCCTATATGCTGTGATTGCAGTGATAAATAAGGATAAATAAAGTTTCTGCTGTGATGAAGTTTAAAATTATAATGAGTGAATCAGACAACCACATATGTAAGACAATTTCAGATTATAAAAAGTTATGAGAAGTAAAGTAAGACAGGATAATGAGATGAAAATAGAGACTGGCTGTGTTGGTGTGTGCTGGAGATGAAATTTGGTCTTCAGAACTAAAGAGAATATTAATGTATGTCAAACTTATTCATTTAAAATATTGGTTATAAAACTCCTTATAAACTGATAGGATAACCAGTCTCATGTATATTTACTATGCTATATATGCTAATAGTAGGAATTTTTTAGACATCTTATTGTGAGGATCAGCTAAAACTTTATATTATTTTTCTTTCTGGGTGTTATATTTTCATACAGAATATGGTATTGCTCTAATCTTTGTAGAAGTTGTTGCCCTGGCTTTCCTTTTTTCAAAAGAATGTAGAAGGGCAAATTGTTCAATTTTTAGTAGTGTTTTGCCACCTCTCTGGACCAGGAACTTCTTGTTTTCTCTTATTTCTGTATGTAGAACACATACCCCTGAATGATAGAGAAGGAGAAAAATCTTCACATAACCCTACCCTAAACCCACAGGAAGCTTCCTTCCGTATATTTTCATGACTTTAGTATTTTCACCATGCAAATAAGAACTGTGTTTTTTCACAGATGTACAAATTCTTGTACCATCACCCGAGGCAGTAGAGTAAATTCAATCCCTGCTCTTTCTTATCCATCATAAATCACTACTTGCCCTGGGCAAGACAGCAAGCAACTATTTTCAAGTCTACTATGTATTATCACTATCATTTCAGAATGTTATTTTTGTTAGTAGAATGAAAATAAACATGGGATAGTGGGCTGTTTCCCTAAGAAGAAAACTGAAGCATTAAAAATCCTTTTGAGCAGCAAAACTAAGAAGCACAGCATCTTGTATTATGTAATGGCATTAAAAGGTCATTTGTCTCATTTTTGTTTTCTTTAAAAATGATGAGCCTGGAGGTCTCTTAAATATTCACATATGCAGTTGTGGTTATTTCTGTTGAATGATTTGGTATTACATTAAACAAACAAGCAAATTAACTACATTTTCATGACGTCCTTGTTTAATTGGTTGAATTTTGAATACATTCTCTAAGGTTGATGTTTAAATTTGAATTATTTTTATTTAGAAGATACTGAAAGTATTAAACATCTGATGTAGAAATTAAAGTATAGACAGTGAAATTTATTTAAAGTGTGTAGCTATCCTTATGTGTGATCATTTCTAGTAAGACAAATAGTGATTTTATGTGATTATGTACAACTTTTTCAAAGCTGTACTTCTGTTTCTTAATCATGGAAACAAATAGGGCGTTTGGTAATAGAATTCAAATATTATGCTTTAAGACTTCCTGAGTATGTAAGTTGATTCACTTAATTTTTAAATAGCACATCAGAATGGTCTTGAAATGGACCCAGTGTTGTATAATTATGTTTTGTGAAGGAAGTAAATAAGAGCTTATTTAATGGAGCAATAAAAACTGTATGAGCAGCTTCTATATTTTAGTCTTTAGGTTACAATTTGTTTATTATTTATTAGACTTAAATGTCTCATTTGGTACAACTTCAGTCTATTAAATAAAGAGATAATTAGCTTTTAGAAATCTGTTGTTTACCTACATGGCCAAAACTGCTCCTTTGTTTTCCATTCTGCAATTTAGAATAACTAAGCAATTAGGCCTCCATTTTAGAGGAAATACATATTACAGAAATACTATTTGGGAATGTCTCTGCCATTCTCAAAGTTATGCAATTAATGTGTGTACTTGCTTTCAAAGGCTTGACAATTACCCTGTCCTCTACATATATCGTAAAACTTAGATTATTTTCCATAATTGCATATATTCTAGTTTTATAGAATAGTGCTTTCAGTTTTTTAGCATCTTTTGGCCATTTATGCATATAAAACAGTAGTTTTAATTATTTCTCTACTTAGAAGAATAAATAGATTACATTGGCATTGATTATTTCTCTTTTCTTACCTTCATCTTTTAAGGAGTAATAATAATAATAATAATAATAATAAAAGCAACAACACCCACTACTACTGCTATCATTACCACTACCACCATTTTATGTATCACATATTTGCCAGGCTCTGTATGTGTTCATTATTGCATGTAATAGTTGCAGTGATCTTAGAAGACTATTTTTATCAAAGAGTCAGTTAATTCCTTTTGTACATGGTCACAGTTTTAGCAAGCAGTGAAGCCAAGACTCATGTTTTCTGACCAGAGGTCATGTTTTTATTTTTATTTCTTTAAATTTTTTTAATTGAGCTATGGTTGATTTACAATATTGTGTTATTTCAGGTGTACAGCTTTAGATTCTTTTTCATGATAGGTTAATACAAGATATTGAATATAGTTCCCTGTACTATACAGTAAATCCTTATTATTTATCTATTTTATATATAGTGGTGTGTAGCTGTTAGTTCCATAATCCTAATTTATCCCTCCCCCTCTCCTTTCCCCTGTGGTAACAATAAGTTTGTTTTCTATGTCTGTGAGTTTGTTTCTGTTTTGTAAATAAGTTGATTTATATTATTCTTTTAGATTTCATCACTAAGTGATATACTTTTCTCTCTCCATCTGACTTACTTCACTTAATATGATAGTCCCAGAAGTTGTATTTTTAACTATTGTGCTGTTATTCCTTTACCACTGATGACTTAACCATAATGCAGAAAAAAGGGACCAAAACAATTTTAATTGGTGACTGGCACTAGACTATGCCTATGTATTGTATATGTTTGTTGAGAATTGTCTTCCCTGAAAACCTGTGAGAGGGACAACTATCTCTTTAGTGCCATATCAGTGGTTTTAAACTAGATAGCCTCTTCCTCTGTCTTGGGAAGTTTTGAGAGAATTGCCAAATTAGGGATGCTCCCCAAATGCTTCGGATTCTACTTTGATTCTTCTGCTTCTCCAAAGATTTGTATATCCCAATGCCTAGAACTAGCACCTCCCTGCCCCACTTTTTCTTTTTAATTTTGTTATTGAAGTATACATGATTTACAAGAGGTTTGATTTTTTTTTAAATTTTTATTTTATATTTGAGTATAGTTGATTTATAATATGTTAGTTTCAGGTGTACAGCAAGGTGATTCAGTTATACATATACATATATCCATTATTTTTCAGATTCTTTTCCCATATAGGTTATTACAGAATATTGACTAGAGCTCCCTGTGCCATACAGTAGGTCCTTGTTGATTATCTATTTTATATATGGTAGTGTGTATATATAATCCCAAACTCCAGATTTATCCCTCTCCCCACCCTACATTCCCCCTTTGTAACCATAGTTTGTTTTTGAAGTCTGTGAGTCTGTTTCAATTTTGTAAATAAGTTCATTTGTATCTTTTTTTTTTGAATTTTATTTTATTTTTTTACATAGTAGGTTCTTATTAGTTATCTATTTTATATATATTAGTGTATATATGTCAATCCCAGTCTCCCAATTTATCCCCCCACCCTCACCCCACTTTCCCCCCTTTGCATCCATACATTTGTTCTCTACATCTTTGGCTCTATTTCTGCCTTGCAAACTGGTTCATCTGTACCGTTTTTCTAGATTCCACATATATGCATTAATATAAGATATTTGTTTTTCTGAGTTACTTCACTCTGTATGACAGTCTCTAGGTCCATCCATGTCTCTGCAAATGACCCAATTTTGTTCCTTTTTATGGCTGAGTAATATTCCATTGTATATATATACCACATCTTCTTTATCCATTCATCTGTCAATGGGCATTTAGGTTGCTTCCATGACCTGGCTATTGTAAATAGTGCTGCAGTGAACATTGGGGCACATGTGTCTTTTTGAATTATGGTTTTCTCTGGGTATATGCCCAGTAGTGGGATTGCTGGGTCATATGGTCATTCTATTTTTAGCTTTTTAAAGAACCTCCATACTGTTCTCCATAGGGGCTGTATCAATTTACATTCCCACCAACAGTGCAAGAGTGTTCCCTTTTCTCCAAACCCTCTCCAGCATTTGTTGTTTGTAGATTTTCTGATGATGCCCATTCTGACCAGTGTGAGGTGATACCTCATTGTAGTTTTGATTTGCATTTCTCTAATAATTAGTGACATTGAGCATCTTTTCATACGCCTCTTAGCCATCTGTATGTCTTCTTTGGAGAAATGTCTATTTAGGTCTTCTGCCCCACCCTGCCCCTCTTGAAGGAGGGATTTTTCAATAGTCTAAATAGTTCTGGGCCCAGACAGAGCTCAACAGCTCTGAAAGGGGTGAAAATGTCTTCAGTATTTTCACTGTTTGACCCAGGTTAGAAGTTAAGGACCCAGGGAACTTGCAGTATAGTATTTTTGAAAGGGCACAAACACCTTAGTGTGCTTTACTGGAGCACAAATGCCCTGAGACACCCTGTCTCCACCCCCCCATCTCTGCCATGTGACATTTTTTTTTTCTGATGGTATTAAGAGACTGAGACCCCATGAATAGTATCAAGGGGTGTCCAGTGGGAGACTTTTCCTAGAGAGTCTCACTAATAGTTATACAGGTTTTCATTTGTGTGCAGGAGTCTCTCACTGGAAAACACAGCTTCCATTTGTGGAAACTCATTTAGAGAATAGTTTTTGTGTGCCCTCATAGATGGCTTCTCTGTGTAGCTGTGCAAGGCTCACATACCATTTTGTCTCCTTCCAAAATGCCCCAGAGAAGAGAAATTAGGAGAGGAGGCTCTCAGACTTCTCTAGCACAACATATCTTGAACCCTTGATTCTTTTTTTTTTTTTTAACTTTGAGCTATGTGTGTAGTTCTTTGTTAAACATCATTATGGTACATCCTCACACTGACTGGTTTACTGCTCATCCAGTATTTAAAAACCAGGGCTTCCCTGGTGGCGCAGTGGTGGAGAGTCCGCCTGCTGATGCAGGGGACATGGGTTCGTGCCCCGGTCCGGGAAGATCCCACATGCCGCGGAGTGGCTGGGCCCGTGAGCCATGGCCACTGAGCCTGAGCGTCCGGAGCCTGTGCTCCGCAACGGGAGAGGCCACAACAGTGAGAGGCCTGCATACCGCAAAAAAAATAAAATAAAATCATTTTCATTGCCCTTCTTATGAATATTATATAATATTAACTACATGCCAAGTAGAAAATAGACTCCAATTTTTGTTGTTTAGGTTTGTTTTGGAGTGAGGGATTAAATGCCAATCATCGGGGGAAAATCATTTAAATCTTTATTGTATAGCACAGATTTCTTTTACGAATTTTACCAAAGAAATCTTTATATTAACATCACTTATTCATAAATTTTTGTATTACTAAGCCCAGATTCACCCTGTTTATATTCTAGGCAGAAATCATATCAATCAGTAATTTTGATCTTATTACAATATGGAGATGCTATAACTTTGATAACATCAGTTACACTTATTGTACTGTAATTGAGGACTCAATCACAGTGCATCTTCTTTGTGTATAACATTGAGTACTCCTTAGATAACTGTCTCCCTAATCAGTAGTTATTTACACAGTGTACACTTTCCAAGCCGGTGGATTGTTGTCACCATGAGCCCTTCCAAGTCAGATTGCCAGTTCTGAGTGGAATTATTATTTGTATTTGATGGGAAGTTGTTCTCTTCAGTTTCAGAGATAGACATTGAATGTTGTCTTATTTCAAGCATAATCACAAATCTCTTTGTCTTTTAACAGACTTATCTTGTTTCTGTAATCTAACGTATTCCCTTTAAACATTTTTTAAACCTCTGTTTTTAGCATTTACCCTGAGAAACAGAGGCCTCCATAAACCTCCAATTGTTTTAGATCCATAGAAGATAGACTTTTGAACCTGGCTGTTACCTTAATAGAGTCCAACCCAACACTTTACACTATATGTATACACACACACATATATATATGCACATATGTATGTACATACATATGTATACATGTATATGTATGTATATGTGTGTATGTATATACATACGTGTGTGTGTATATAATATACACACACACACACACACACACACACGTACCAGGGATGGTATAAATTTTACCTTTTTTCCAATTGTTATATGTGTGTGTGTGTGTGTGTGTGTGTGTGTGTGTGTGTGTGTATGGTAGTCAAAAAAACTATAGCAAACAATCAGACAAAATTGCAACCAAAACAGAATTTCTTAGGTCCTTCAAGCAGTTAAATATGTCTACATCCCCTTTTATAATTCAAAAATGCAGGATGCTCTGAAAACCAGAATTTTTAAAGTAACTTTAATGTCCAAACTGATTTGATGCCAAATCTGGCCCGAACTGATGAGAGGTTCCATCAAATGTGAATATTCATGCTGCAGAAATAATAAAATTTTTAATTAGAGGATGCTGCTCTAAGTTGCTCTGGGTGTGTTATGATTTTACAGCATATACACCTTTTTGACCTTTCTGCAATCTGAAAAACTTCAATTCTGAAATATCTGACTGAAGAGGTTACAGATAAGAGACCATGAACTTGAAATTCTCAGTGACTGTCCTCTGTCTCTGTTGAACTGGTTATACTATCCAGTGTACCTCTGGCATAGTTATTCCTACTTCTCTGAATTTATTTCTGACGTTCTCTCTCCCATAAATACCTTTTCTCTAATTCTTAACTGACTGGATCTAACAAAATGTGATTTAACAATTCTTGCATTCTCCAAAAAGTCTTCTCCTAAAGTTTGCTCTTGATAATAGTCTATTTTTAATAAACCATTATAGTCTTGCCATATAAATTATGTGTAGAATATTTGGTTATCCTCATTTTATTTGCTTTAGTCTTGTGCTTCTAATAGTTTGTGCA
Organism: Lipotes vexillifer; assembly: GCF_000442215.2. NCBI lineage: Eukaryota > Metazoa > Chordata > Mammalia > Artiodactyla > Lipotidae > Lipotes > Lipotes vexillifer. The sequence continues at coordinate 657,922 of NW_006775816.1, forward strand.
TTTTTTAAGAATATGGCCTTATGCGTTCTTCTCATAGGACCTAGCACACTGTGTGCACATAGTAAATACCATGGAAGGCAGTCAGAAGATTCGCCAAACAAATGATACATATTTAATTGGCTGAAAGACATCTCTTCCATTTTGTGTTCAGTTGAGCATATTGTTATTTATATGTAAAGTAAAAATGTAGATCAAACTACAGCCCTTGAGCCAAATCAGCCTGCACCTCTTTTTGTAAGTAAAGTTTTGTTGGAAAATAGACACACTCGTTTCTTTACATATTGTCTGTGGCTGCCTTTTTGCTACAAGTGCAGAGTTGAGTAATTGGGACACAGACCATTTGTCCCATATTTGCTATCTGGTCCTTTACAGAAGAAGTTTGCCAACTCCTAATATAAATAATCTATAGAGACTATTCTTTTGAGTTTTATGACACAGAGTAAAAAAATTGTTCTGTTAACTTTTTTCTTATCATCCTATAGCCAAAGCATGCATTTGCAAAATGGCTGATCTGTGTTGCAAAACGAGGATCTAGTAGTTAAATGAGTAAAAATATTGACAAAAATCATGGTAATTGTTAGGGAAAACTTAATCTTTCAACACATTTCCAACAGCAGAAAAATTACCTGACTTTTAGATTCTGTTAATTTGAAATGGAAAGTTGTGCACTTGAACTTTTGAAATGCTAACAAGAGCCTGGGCTGTCAATTGTTCCAGTAACCAACCTAGCACAACCATTGTGCTCTTATCCTTTTATCCCAGCTTTTGTCCCCAGTATTTCTGTCCTATTGTTTGTATATCTTTTGAGATGAAAATATCAATGTGTCGAAAGGTCATAGGGGGAGCCAGCTTTTTATTTCTTTATTAATAGGCTGTCTCTTTTCTCTTCCTATTTTTGGTCATTTTGACATTAAATCCTTAAAGTTGAAGGAAATCCATTCAGTGGTGTTGAACTTGGTCATGAAGGTTGCTCAAAGTCTGAAGTGATTATCTTGCTGAGTAAAAGAGGAACTCAATAGTATTTGGCTTTTGATGATAAATAAGTATACCCTAGGGCAGACTGGGAAAATTAAGCAGAGAAATTGAATATTTATGTGTTACTTGAAAGTGGTATAAATAGGCATTAGTGTTTAGATGAAATTAGACATTATTTTGTGATAGGATTTTAAAATATTGTTTCCTGAATAGCTTCCTTCCTCAGGTACCCAATGTTCTTCAAGAAAATTAGAAGCAGCATAATATTAACGAAGTCAACATCGAGGGCAGCCTTAACACAGGAGAGGATGCCCCAAGGCAGGAAGAATTTGACAGACTAGTGTAATACAGAAAACAGATGACTGACTGTTTTTGGAACAAGCAATTCTTGGGAGACATTACTGGCTAGAATAAATTGTGTCACCATAGAACTTTCACCAGTAATTATCATTAATGGGTAAAAGTGACAGTAATTTTAGTAATATAATCCTTTGAATGTTCATTTTTAAACTATTAGTGGTATTCATGCAGCAACACTTGCAAAGTGGAAACATTTTTTGTCAAATTAGTGTTGAGTCAGAGGCTCCATCACTAACTTTCAAGAGGGTTGTGTAAAGGATCACTGCATTAGGAGACTGGATAATTTCCCTCCAAAGCCATTCCCACTCTGATTCTTTGACTTGCCGTTAGTTCTAAGCTTCTAAATGTGCAACAGTTCCTCTTTTTTAAGTTAACTGCAGAATAGCCTTCAAATGTCATAAAGTCAAGAAGATTGGTGAACAAAAGGGACTCTCTGTATTCAAAAGCTAAGAATTAAGAAAAAGGGTTTTTTTTCTATTGCACTTCAGATATATTTTATAACTATTGATTGTGTTAGTGCTGAATTGCAGTTATTATCTCGTTTCCAGTGGATATTCTCTGTTGTTTTTTTTTTTTTTGCGGTATGTGGGTCTCTCACTGCTGTGGCCTCTCCCATTGCGGAACACAGGCTCCGGACGCGCAGGCTCAGCGGCTATGGCTCACAGGCGCAGCCGCTCCGCGGCATGTGGGATCCTCCCAGACAGGGTCACGAACCCGTGTCGCCTGCATCGGCAGGCGGACTCTCAACCACTGCGCCACCAGGGAAGCCCTCCAGTGGATATTCTCAATGCTAATTAGATTATATTTTCTGTTGGTTTCATGAGTGAATAAAAGTACTTTCTTTTCGTTTTCTTTGCCCTCCATTATTTATTTTAAATGGAACAATGTTAAGCTCTCAAAAAAACATGGCAACTTTTGATAGTAGTCGCTCACTATTTCTTGTTTGCATGGAGTATTTTTATTAGATAGATATTAAGTCAGTAAGTAAATAAATAGATCTATTAAATGTTTTAATAGATCATTCTACCATTTTGCTGTGCCTCTATCATTATCCTCTGATTTCAACTTTGGTAGATGAAAATATCATTTATGATCATTGGAAGCACCTTTCATCCTTGCAGAAAGACCCTAATGTTGCTCACCTTCCCTGTAGACTGCAGCCCTTGGAGAGCTTTTCCATGAGATGCTCAAGGAACTTGGTCCAAGGAAACATGGGGTTGGGGTTATACTGTGTTCTAACTGATTTTCCCATTTCACTTTTCTGTGCCCAGCATTGCAGTCCGAGGAAGTGATGTTTCCTAAATCATCTGCTGGGATTGAACATAAAATGGCTTCATGTTATATTTGGAGGCATAGTAGGGAGTTTATGAACTGTTTCTTCTCTGCCTGGAAAATTAGAAGAGCCCAAATGACATCAAGCTTTGTTCAGAACTACTGCACTCATGTCATAAGGGAGAGCTTGGGAAGGAGTGTTGTTTTTCCAATCTTTCCTCCTCCTGGGGAGGAAATTCCCATTTTATGTTTGGCACCATCCTATTCCTAAAGCAGTGCACTTTGGTGGAATAGGAATGGAATACCAACTCAGTTGGCATCTATCAACTTTAAAAAGAGAAAGGGAGAAATATCTGCAACGGTGTTTACATTGTTAGAATCTGAGGAACTCTTCAAGGTAGAAAAATTTCCATCTGAGTATTACAGCTTAGCTAAGGGAGGCCTGTGTGTGTGTGCATGCTTTTAGCCTTCTCCAATTTGAGGTCAGTTAATTATGAAAATAAAAATCAAAAAACTTGAGAATTTGTTGTATTCCTCCTAAAAACTTATCAGAGGCCTCTTTGGAGTAAAAGGTTTATCTCATTTCACTAATTAGATATTGATCTTCTGTAAAATGTGAAAAAAGAAGAAAATGACATGAAACATTTGCTATAGTTATTTGGAATGATACTTCAATTAATGTTCTGATTTAGCTATAAAAAATCTGCTTTATACATGAAAATCAAACATACTGTTATTTCTCAAGAAATCTCACAAAAATAAAATTCTTTCATACAAAATTAGTCATGTTTAAAAAAACAATAAACCTTTCAAAGTGAGTTTCTGTTTTTAATATAGTATTTTTCCCTAGCAGGTATTCAATAAGCACTTATAAAATATTTATGGAATTCATGTCTGCAGGACAAAAATTCCTCAATTGTACATATTCTTTGAGCAGACTCACTTAAAGGTAAATTGACCCAATCCTAGGATGAGATATGACATCTGTCATGTTTGTTTTGTTTTGTTGCTTTTGTAGTATTGGTAGCAAATAGGTATTTCAATCAAGAGAACAAATCCATGTGTAATATTTCTATAGATGTAATAGAAATATTACACGCAAAGATGTAATATTTCTATAAATAGTCTAATTTCTGACTCTGAACCGCCAGCCTGCCTAATGGTAAACAACTTATTCAATTCTCTGTCTCTGTGTGTTTTAGCTCAGTAATTCCAGTGTAGAATTCAGTTATTCACATTTGAAATTCCCTGCCAAGCTCTCTCCCTAAAGGGGACCCCAAGCTTGAAAGTCGGCTTGGGCTACACATCTAAGAATGTGCATTCTTCTTGGTTCTGTTCTGTCTGGGCCCAGAACACCCTCCATACTTCCACATAATTTCTCCTGCCTGCTTTTGGTAAAGGTGGTGTCTGTTTTGCTCTTGAATGGTGATGCCGGAGATCTGTCAGATTGCTCATAGATACCTACCTCCTTTGCTCCCTGACGTTGGTGATTCTCAGGAGTATATCCACGTTCTTTGGTTGGACTTTCTCTCTAACTTCCTTTCTCCCCGCCAGGGCCCATAGGGAGTTCCTGTGTTCCTCCCACAGCTCTCAAGTCCTAGGGGGACTTCTGCAGCCCTCTTGTGCCTAGACTTGTTCCCGGGCCACCTCTCGGGAGCGCATGGTGCATCCGCACGATGCTTCCCTGGATCTCTCACTCTCCCAGATCTGCTCGTTGGACACAAGATGCTTCCACTCTTGGATTCCACCCTCTGTGACTCCATGGGAAATTCTGCCCTTTAGTCCCATATCCTTCTGGAATGAGGAGCAGTGTGCTGGGGTCCTACGCTACATGGACTCTCCTCATTTTCTTGTCTCTCTCCCAGCAGATGGGGGCATCTTTTTCATTTATAACCCAAGTATGGGGACTTCCCTGGTAGTCCAATGGTTACGAATCCACGTTTCCAATGCAAGGGGTATGGGTTTGATCCCTGGTCAGGGAACTAAGATCCCGCGTGCCGCATGACGAAAAAAAAAAAAAACCCAAGTATGTGGTTTGCGTCCTCTCTTATGTGGATAGGCCCTATATTTTAAAGGTCCTTTTGGCTTCCACATTCTGGTGGAAGAAGGGAGGTGGGCTGACATCTGAGCAGTAGTGGTCAGACCTCTACTGGTACTTAGAAATCCAGAATCTTGAATTAGGTGGATACCAAGTGAACACAAACTGAAATAAGTCAGGGCTTCCACTGAGCCTTCCAATAAGCCTCGGAATCCACTGGGCTAAATTAAGACACAGAGGCATCAAATTCATATTTGGACAGCAATAAACAGTGTTAGCAGGCCTGGAATGATCGTTGAGTAGCGCTGTGGGGAAAGATGAAGCTAAATTGGAAGACAGGGGAGTGTGCTGTGTTTTGGGGTTTTTGCTTCATCCTCCAAGGGCATTGTCTTCTTTTAGAGAGATGGATCTCATGGCAAAAAGGCAGATGGATGAGTATATGTGGAGGGAGTAGAAAGACTGAGACCAGTTAGGAATCTGTTGCAATTTTGCAGGAGTTAAATGCCAAAGGCCCAAACTAGAATGTACTGAAAACGGGAAGACAAGATAGATTGGAAAGGCAGTTAGAGGTAGTACCAATAGGCCTGTGTCGCTGATTGGGTGTGGGGAGGCCGGGAGAAACTTCCACGACAGGGTGGATGATGCCTATACTAGCTTTAGGACACGTTGAGTTTGCATCTCCAATTTAAAGCCTTTTTATTTGGGGGTTAATTTTACCTGAAAGGGCCTGGCATAGATTATGAAACACAACAACTGCACATAAATGTTACCTTCTTTCTTAGAGGAAAGAAACAAACTTCTTTGTTAACAAAGACAGTTTAGGTGTTTTAGTAACTACACTAACCAAGAACATTTAAAAACATATCATGTTAGCTCATAAGGATAAGCTGGGGGCACCCTTCCCCAGGAGTCTGACAGAGGCTTGGGATGCCGGTAAAGTAAGACAGAGAATGTGTCCCATTCTCCCCTTTGAAGGAAAATGGGTCACTCCTCCTCCTTCCACTTCAGCTGGTATCAGCTCAGATATTCAGTTCCAAGGCTCTGGGATTCTCAGTATTAAAATTTGTTTTCTTGTTTATTTACCTGGCATATGCGATGTTTCAGTATTCTGTGATTTTTTAAAAGCATTAATCACACCTTGTCTAGCATAACAAAAGACATTCCTAAGGTGCCTGTGTGATTTGCTCTTGTGGTTTTAAATTTCTGGCAAAAAATTTATAAAAATTGGCAGTGGAGTGCCTTCCTTCATTAGTAGAATTATTACTGTAATGGTGAAAAATAGCCTTCCTATCAAAATGTTGCCTTCATTTAACAAATATTTATTGAACACATATTATGTCACGGCACTATAAAATGAGCAAACATCCCTGCCACTTGAGGGCTTGTATCCTGGTGGAGAAGACAGTGTTTAAGATAAATATACTATAGTGTTAGAAGTCAGTAAGTTCTGAGGAGAATAAAATAGAGCAGGGTCGTGGGGACTGGAAGCGTGGGAAGGAGTAACATTTTAGATAGGGTAGTTTTTTAAATTTGCCCCAGTTCACCATGTTGTGGACAGTGCTATTATCCCCTTGGACTACGAGCAGCCTGGTGAAATGCTGAGTGGCCCAGCCTAGTGGTCAGCGTGACCAGGTTTGCAGACCAGGTAGCTTCCCAGAACAGAGGTCTTCTCATCCATAAAATAAGGTTCCTTTGGACTCTGATATCTCATTTATATTCTGCAAATTAATTTTTAAGTAAAAAAACGAGCCTTGTTAGAGCCCAGGCAATCAAACTTTGTTTAGTTCTCCACTCACTCATTCTACAACACTGTCCTCTGTTAAAATACAAACTCTATTATGGTAAGACTCTTTCCATTTGGCAGTAAATAGGAGTCTCTCTCCATGTGCAGTGTATTGTTTTTGTTTTTGTTTTGCTTCCCATTTGGTTATAGGACAAATGTATTTGAAAGTTAACCTGTTTCGAATGTTTTCTCCACATTTTTGATCAGTAAAGGAGTGACCTGAGTTTAGAAAAAGTTACTGATATGGAGAACTTAGGGAAATACGTATATATGCAGATATGTATGTATGTATGTATATGGACAAATCTTTTCAGTAATGAATTGTCTCATGTCAATTACTAGTTTGCTTCTATGCTATCTTAATTTTCTGAATGAAAGGTGTTTAGTATGTATGTAGAACAGAAATGAAAATGCCATTTATTATAGAACCAGTTGACCTTTTTACAGATTGACAACTTCTCATCTTCCCTGACAAATACTCAATCAGCACTTCAGTCTATTGAGAGCAGAACTCATTAACATGCATAAACTAGCAGCCTGATCTAGTTATAATGCATCTTTAATGTGTGACTTATACGGAGTAGTGTAGGTCCTCAGTCTTGTAATAAAACGTAGAGTAGCCTCCAGTGATCAAAAAGGTTCCGAGATCAATTTAACCTGGGTAAAACCTTTATCCATAAAAACTGTCATTAGGAATGACTAACATTTCACTAATTAGCTCACCATTTACAACCCATAAACTTCTCACAGATGGTGAATGTTTATAAACACCCACAGATGTGTGCACAGCTGACTCCCAGTTATCCGCAGGAGTAGGGGACATAGATAATTCAGATTCACTTACAATGCAAACCCCTCATTTTAGCTAGTTTCAAGCTCCTTTCTCTTTGGACTTTTTACCACAGCTGTTAATGAAGTAGCAAATTAACTAATCTTATTTCAGCTTCTCCTCTTACTGATGCATATACCCCCTGGTGAAAGCACTAATATGTACAAATGTGATCACAAGATGGCTGGCAAGAGGATGAAAACGGGAAGTTCACGCTTAGATGAATATATGGCGCATGGAAAATCATCATATACGTTTGTAGCTGTGTGTCTAGTAAGAGGTTTCAAGTTGTGAAAGCACAGCAAGGCTCCCACTTCAACAATGTTATACCTAAACTCCCAGAAATAGAAGAGAGTATCTTCTTAAATTTGAGAAAAAGGAAAGGACACCATTTCCCTTTCCCATCAGGCCGTCTGATCCTGTGTTAATTGTTTCTTTTCCAATAACTCTGTAATTTGGTCTCAAGTTTTCATTGTAACTTAAGCCTCTTTACTGTCTGGTGCTGAATTAAGATGAGGAGATGTAAATATGATAACTTGAGTACCATGAAGTTATTTATTTCCCTTATTTTCTTCAGCCTAAAGAGTCTTAGATCTTGCTCTTCTCTTGTAGGTTCTCAATCGGAAACTTTTCTTCATTCTCCTTTGTGCACTGGGCTGTATTTTACTTGTCCAAGCAGTTTAAAGGCATTGTTTGATTGAGCACACCCAGAGTCAGGAGTCATGTGGAGATAACTGAGGTCCACAGACCATTTACAGCAGTGCTCCCCAACCTTTCTGGCACCAGGGACCAGTTTCATGGAAGACAGTTTTTCCACGGAAGGGGGGTGGGGGGATGGTTTCAGGATGATTCAGGCGCATTGCATTTATTGTGCACCTTATTTCTATTATTATTACATTGTAATATATAATGAAATAGTTATACAACTCACCATAATGCAGAGTCAGTGGGAGCCCTGAGCTTGTTTTCCTGCAACTAGATCGTCCCATCTGGAGGTGATGGGAGAGAGTGACACCCGAAGTCTGTTGCTTATGTCTAGTCTACTCCGTAAGATGCAGCTTAATTGTCACTTGCCACTCACTGATAGGGTTTTGATATGAGTCTGCAGGCAATTGATTTATTATGGTCTCTGTGCAGTCAAACCTCTCTGTTAATGATAATCTGTATTTGCAGCTGCCCCCCAGCGCTAGCCTCACCGCCTCAGCTCCACCTCAGATCATCAGGCATTAGATTCTCATAAGGAACACACAACCTAGATCCCTCACATGCGCAGTTTACAATAGGGTTTATGTTCCTATGAGAATCTAATGCTGCTGCTGACCTGACAGGAGGCGGAGCTCAGGTGGTAATGTGAGCAATGGGGAGTGGCTGTAAATACAGATGAAGCTTCGCTCACTCGCCCTCGGCTCACCTCCTACTGTGCGGCCCGGTTCCTAACAGACCATGGACTAGTATCGGTCTCTGGCCCAGGGGTTGGGGACCCCAGATTTACAGAATAAGCTGTGAAGGGCAACCATTTTGCTTCCCAGTGACCTGCAGGATATGTACCATGTCTTCAGGCTGAGGTATTCATAAGTTAATACAAAGCTGTTTCCCTGAGTCTCCTTACTCGAGAAACATTGCTTTATTTTAGCTTATTGAAGAGGAAAATTAACCATTCCATAACAGCATGTTAGAAATATCCAAAGGAGTTTAAAGAAGAAATTTTATAATGGATTAGATGGTGATCAAAATTAGTGTCAAGAACATGAATGGCAAAAGAACGTGGCACCGGCACCGAGGAAAGAAATGTTGCCCCACTGGAGCTCTCCAGTAGATTTGTAACTTTTCAGGTAAAAGATACATTAGTTTTTGTTGTTTATTCATTGGGGAGAATTTGTAAGTGCTAACAGGTTCTATAGGAAACTTATTGGATATTTCCCCAGTAAGAAAAGAGACTGGGAACTCAGCGCCTTGAGATAGAGAGATCCTTCTATGTATACCTGTCTTCAACAGTTGCCATCTGACTTTAACAGGTGGTGCCATTCACTGAGATAAGGAACACCAGGACAAGATGAAGTTTGGGGGAAATGGTGATGAAGTATCTATAGGACACCTGAATTACCATGTCTAGTGAATGATTGGATATGGTCTAGGGTGCCCAACTCATCCCGGTTTGCCTGAGCCTTTCCCAGTTTCAGCACTGAAAGCCCTGTATTCCAGGAAACCCCTTAGTCTTTGGCGAATGGGGATTGTTGGTCACTGTAGCCAGAGCTCAGGAGTAGAGCTTGTGCTCTGGTGATGGAAACTTGGAGTTCTCAACATGCAAAGCTGTGGGAGTTAAAATGCCAGTGGAGACTGTGAGGAATGGTGTATGTGTAGGCAGAGGAAGAGGAGCCGGGAAGAGAGTGTGAGAAGGAGTCGCCATGGAGGTGGGAGGGGAGCTAAGAAATTCTGGTATCATGAAGCCCAGGGAAGAGACCATTTCAAAGGAGAAAGCATAGTCAATATTGTCAAATGCTGCCAAGAGATCATAGAATAAACAGACTGACAATTGTCCCATTGACATCAGCTCTAAGGAGAGAGGAGAGGGTTGATAAATGAGTATGGGAAGGGAGACTGAGATGTAAGAAAGGTAGTAGCTAGAGGGGTTTGGTGTCGAGAGGGCAAAGCAGGTGTTTGAATTTGTTTAATTGTAGATTGGGGAAAGTGAGGAAGGAAAGGAGGTTGGGAAAGAATGAAACTCAATAGAGCAAGGTCCTGAGGGCAGCCGGAAGGAGTGTGGAGGATGAGATATCAGCACAGGTGGAGGAAGTTGTCTTGGAACGTGACATGCTCTGCTATTGTGACGAGTGGGAAGGAGAAAAAGCTGGGCCCAGGTGCAGATACATTTGTAGATTTGATGGTAGGAAGTTAAGGGTTTTTTTCATCAAGTAGTTTCTATTTTATATTTGAAATAGAGCAGGTGCTCTGCTGAGGAAGGGTAGTCAGTTGAAAGGCTTGAAAGAAGCGTTGAAACAGCCCCTCTCAGGGAGTGGGAGTGAGAGCCTACAGGTAAAACATAGATGGTGTGTTGGATAGTACTAAGAATCCAGTTGAGGTTGGTAGCTGTGATTATGTACCAGCCCTGATCCTGCAGTATTATTTTTCACCACAGTTATTCAGCAGCTGGTGTGTAGTGCCAAGAAGATAGAATTTTCAGTTCATTTAAGTTTTACCAGTAGTCTGAGAAAGGACCGTAATGGAGGAGGAAAATAAGATATTGGCCAGTGAACCGTGGTCAAAGTGATGAACCACGGATAGGCAAGGAAGTGAAGACAGTGGGGCCAGGGTGTAGGAGATTTCCGTGGATAGATGACAGGACGAGGGTTAGGGGGAGGGAGAGGGACATAGAGAGAGAAAATAAGGACAGATGGCTTGTATGAATCCAAATTAATAGAAATAAAATAGTTGTGGATGGTAGTAAAGTTCAGATTATGGATGTGAGGGTGGGTGACGGAAAGTAGGGAGAAAGGATTCGTCCCTGGAGATGAGGGAGGTCAAGGAACTCATTTGCTGTTGGATTAGTAGTTCACATGGAGTTGAATTCATGCAGGATGATGGCAAGACTTGACTGGCAGAGGAAGACTGAATCAGGTGACAAAGTCAGATGACAAAGAAGTATGAGAGGATGAGCAATGTCAGCTAGAAGGGGGCAGGGAGATCATCCCTCCAGTTTTCCAGTTGCAGTGAAAGGAGTGTTCATTGAAGACATCAAGATAGTAGAGAAGTTGCTTATGTTAATAAATACTGGGAGAAATAGGGATCAGAAAGAACTTATCTCTTAGATGGAGTAACTGAGAATGATAGTGATAGTGGTTTGACTGGCCTCAAGGTTTTAATCCAACTGTAGCAGTTGTCCAGTAGGTGGCTTGTAGGGAGGGACCAGGAGGCCACTGCAGACTGGACTGATTCTAGTATGTCCAGGTTCTCCTGGTCCTGGGAGAAGGAAGATGTCTCTGGCCTTTCCCTATAAGGAAGGAGTCATCAGTGACCTGCGTCTCATTTATCACCTGGTTCTGGAGAAAGGTGCCTGGCTCCCAGTGAATTTGGGGAAGCCTAATCTGTGCTTGTTGGTTGAGTTCCCAGCTATGAAAGCCACTGTCTCTTTGTGCCCTGAGGCATTTCCTAAAGCAACTCTAAGTACAGCTCAACAAAGCTGAGGATCTGAGTACTTCTCAGTTATCACACAATGCAGATACGGAGTATCGAGATCGTAGTATCAGTGTGTCACAATACAGAGGGTCAAGAAAAGTGAGTGTAATGGAAACAATGTCAGCTTCAGAATCAAAAGATTTTGGTTCAAACCTCCCCTTTGCTACCTACCTGTTGTAGGGCTTTTGGTGCATTACTTTACCTCTGTGGGCTTCAGGTTCCCTGGCTTTAAAATGGATCTGATAATAGCTACCTTGCAGGGCTGGAGACTTATATCAGAAAATCTAGGTAAAATGCTCCACACAGATCCTAGTACATGGGCATTCAATGATGTTTCCTCATATATCTAACTCACATTTAGTTTATGTTCTTTTTGTTATTCATTTTTTCTTTTCTAAATAAAATTGTTCTCAAACTTACCTAATATCAGTTTTTATTTAGGGGCTTCTGTATTCATTTTGTCAGCTTTTTGTAGCTGAGGGAAAAACTTCCATTGTTCTCTTGAGAGAGTTTAGAACATTTTTGCCTCCAGTTTCTTTGCAATTGTTAATGAGTTAATCAAAAGTTCAGTTGTCTCCCATTTTCTTTTCTTTTCTGTGTTATTTGCTTTCTCAAAGCATATGTCAATTCCTTTTCCTCCTCACTTTCCACTCATTCAGACTTGCCTTATTATCTTTTCTGACTTCCTTTCTTTCAAAAATATGTTGCTGTTAACCAGATTAGGATTTTAAAATATCTTCAGTTTGTAATATTAATGTCATAATTCCTGCATCTGATTGGGGAAGGAATACTATATTTGTGCAGAAGAAGTCTGTATTTCTCCTTTGAAGTGAACTGAAAAAATAATGAATACTTAATACTTTGAACCACAAATTCATATTCGAAATGAACCTAGAACCTGAATCTAGTAAGATTACTTTGGGCAGGATTGGCAGTAGTGAGGTGGCACTTGACTAAGAACATTCTTGGCACCCAAAATACTAATACACAAATTTCCACTGTTTACTGTGTTATCTATAGGGTCGTGTGTTTTAAAGTACAAATAAAACCTATCTTCAGAAATTTAAGTGCAAATACAAGTACAAGTACCAAAGAATAACCCCTGAAATCATCACTGGGCAGCCATAGCTATACCTCTAACCTACTGCCTCTGTATTAAGCAATTTCATACCACTTGGCTTTCTTTTTTGGAACATTTGTCATACAGGTAGTGACGAATTATGCGTTGAAATTGCCCTAAGACTGCAAGTCCCATGAGAACAGGGCAGGGGCTGGTTTCAGTGCCTGCCACATATTCCTTGGTGCACATTTGTAAGATTGAATTGAACTACAGACTTTATAGTTTTATATTTCCGACTACTTCCTGGACAAAAGAGTTTGACTATTCTGCCAGCACCTCAAAATCAGTTCATCTAAAACCTAACTTGTCATGTTCCACATAAAACCTGATTTTTATGTTCTCATTTTGGGTTAATGATACCACTGTTTTCCCAGTCACCCAGGCTTGACACCTTCACACTGTGCCAGCTTTAATCATGGTGAAGTCCAATTTTGATTATTTCACACCTTTCAAAAACATTCTATGGCAGTTCTTCAGCCTTGAATCCAAGCTCCCTCAGCCTCCCTTTCTGACCTTATTTTCCCCTTCTTCCAGTATGCACCATATGCTGCTGTCACAGCATGACTGGTGGTTCCCTCTGGGCCCCATTCACTCTTCCAGGTACCGCTGGTTGAGAGTGGCCTCTCATGGCCTCAAGTCCATTTGTCCCAGCTTCTCCTGAAAGAAAATTCCTGCAAAATCACCTCTATTCCCTAGCTTTGCCTCCCCTTGATTCTTGGTATTGAATAAGCATTTTTATTTTCTCTATCTGAAATCATTTCATTCTTTGTTCAAAAACTTCATGAGGAACAAAGCCATTGAAAAGTCTTTTCAAATTTTTCTAATATATGAAAATATTAAAACAAGTTTAAAATACATCTAATATATTTTCAACAGGAAGTAAGCAATTGCCAAGCTTCAGCACTGTCAGACTAATTTCTCAGGATAAAATGAAGCTCTTGTGGGTGACAAGTTAAGCTTCTGCTTAGAATGGTGGTGTTCTACCGTGTAATTAACCTTTTCCTCTCTGGGTTACTCTGTGATTATAGGGTCATGGGTGTTCACTGTGAGTGATAGTCACATCTTGTTAAATGTCATTATCATTTCACGTCTACATATGTATTTAAATAGATACATTATTTTTCCCCAGACACTCTGTACTTTTGCATCTGAAGACCTCTGTTCAGCACCCTCAGCCCTGTACAACACACAACTTTGGCAACATTCTTTTTGCCAGGGAATCAATACTGGTTTTAAATTTTGTTTTCTTTAGTAATTATTAGAATAGGTCACTGTGAACAAGCTAATCAGAGTTGGTCACTTGGATACTTACATGGGAGATATTTTAACAAACATTTAACACGGAAAGAATGATTAGGTGGTGCCTTTCTTCAACTTCATGTGGTGGAGTAATTGCTAAGCAGGAAGTCAGGAAATTTATCTTCTGCTTTGTAGCTAATAGCAGTGAGTGATCATAGAAAGGTCTGTTCTCAATGTCCTCATTGATAAGTGATTGGCTTTTTTCACTTACTTTGTTTTGGATATGGTCCATATCAACAATTTAAATAAGCTTCATTATTTTTTCCTCATCTCAGCATGTTATAGTATATGAATGTCATAGTTTATTAAGTCTGTCTCTTGCAGATGGGCATTTAGGTCATTTTCAATCACTTGTTATTATAAACATTGTAATGAACATCCTTGTACATATGCCCTTGCACTCATGAGTTATAAGTAAGATAATTTTCTAAGAAAAAAATCATTTCATCAAATGGTATGTGCAGTTTTATTTCTGATACAGATTGCCAAATTGCATTCTCAAGAGGTTGCATTAGTTTTATATTTCCACCAATAATGTGTGGAATGATCTGTTTTCCAACCTTTACCAATTATCCTCAGTTGTTATTATTGCCATGCTGATAGGTAGAAATGATCTCTCGTTGATGTACTTGGAAAATCTTTAATTATGAATGACGTTGTGGATTATATCCTCTATATAAAAGCCCTATTTGTTTGTCTTTATGATGGATTTCCTGAACATATTATTTGGCTGATATTTTGTTATTTTTTTATTGATTGTTGATTTTTTTTTTTTTTCCTGAGTCATAATGTTCTTTATTTCAAGAAAATCAGTTTTAGGGAATACCTGTTTTCAATTGTTTTTTTCCTGGTTTCTCCTTTCACTGTTTATGTGTAGACTTTGTCCTTATTGTTCTTGTGATTTATAGACATTTATTATAGTACAAACTATATGACATTTGGGTATTCAGATTTTTCCCAGGAAAATCGTCTCCTTTCAGAACCAATGAAAAATATACTTTTCTATACTGTCTGCTATATTTTGCAATTTAATTTTTTCATGTTGAAATAGTTGATCCACTTGGGATTTATTTTGGTGTAAATATCAGGGTGGGATCCAAATAAACTACCATCATAGTAGTTATTGAATCTTTTCTTGTCCTCTACTGATTTGAAACGCCACATTTATCACGAATCATGAATTGAGTTTTCTTAGTCAATGTGAAATTCAACCATGAATTTCGTTTCAATACTCAATATGAATTGCCAAGAGCGATATATACTATACATTATTTTCCAAGCATAACTGACAACAGAACTGCCCTACTTCCCCCACAGTACACACACATGGACACACACACAGAGCTTCTCATGGGTCTAGCGTTCTGTGGTACACATTTTGGGAAATTCTGTCTGTCTGATTGAAGTTGTGTTTTGGTGTATTTTTTTTTTTAAGTTGGATGTCTATTTAATACAGCACAACTAAGTTTTTGCTATAATATTTTGTAATGACAAACTCATTCATTGACTATATGGTTTCTTTAAGTTTTGTGCCTTAAGTGTGCTTACATTCCAAAAGTGGTTGTGCCCTTTTTATGTGAGAGGAGAATTAAGTGAGCAGACAAGTAACTTATTTTTCTGGAATTTGGTCAGTTGTTTATATTAGTTTTTAAAATGAAAGAACTTTCATAAAAAATTCCAGAAGAAGGTAAATTAGATATCTTCATGAGTTAAGCTGAATGACTATGATGCCAAAATCACTTTCTTACAACAGAATCTAGATGATAAGAAATTTGGAGATTAAAAGTTAATAACAATACACTTGAATTTATATACAACAGTATATTTATTTTACCGCTTTTTCTTGGTGGTTTGTATAATTAGAATAGAACCATGCTTTATACATGACATCCAGTAATGGATTTTTTTTTCTTTTTGAGACTGGAGAGTTCATATAAGAAAAATTCTTTATTTTACAAATATCTCTATAACTCTACTTACTATAAGACATGAAATAATTTAGATTCCAATCTGAATACAGTGTAATAAATAGTATAATAATTATGGTTTACACATTCAAATGTATCTGCAGAATAGTTTTCACTCAAGCTTTGAAAAATATAGCCTTATATTTTATCTAGAGCAACTAAAAGAATGGCCCTGTGGTCTGTGCTCAGAGTTATGATGACTGTCACAGGTCCAAGCAACGTGCAATGGCAGCCACAGCTGTCACGCTCTGGTAGATATTCAAGATAGGAGGAAGGGGGAGAGTGGTTATCAGCATCTGCCTCTTCTGTTTCTAGCAGCACCATACAGGTGATCACTTATACTTTATCAGTCAGAAATGCATCATAGGGCCACCCTCAGCTTCACTACAAGGAAGCTTTGGAAAATGAGGTTTTAACTTTTCCAGCCTCTGTAGTGGAAGCAGACAAAGAGAGGGTAGGGAATGGATGTGTTGCACTGGCCATTCAGCAATGTGTGCCATATTAGTGAAAAAGAAGAGTCATCATAATATTAAAAATAATAGTAATATTTATTGAAGCCTTACTGTGTGTGAGGCATTATCCTAAGCTTTTTACATGTATTAGTTCACTTAATCCTCACAACAGCCTTTTGAGGAGCATACTATTATTATCCCCATCTTATAGAGGAGGAAATAGGGAGGCAAAAGATGGTCTTTAAGGGGCACACAGCTGGCAAGAGCCAAGATTTAAGCCCAACACTTTGGCTCCTTGACTTTGCTGTTAAGTTTTTTTTTGGAAAAAAGAAAAACAACCTTACTTCATTGTAAAATAGTCGACATTTTTCCTTCTAACTTGTAACAGGAAATATATTTAATTCAAGATATGCAAATAAAGAAGAATAGTGAATAAAACCAGAAATATTAAAGTATGGGGGTTTTAAATATAAAATTCCACTTCTCAGGGTTGAGCCAGTCATTATAATATACGAGAGAACTGTTCTAATTATCGTTTTATCAGTTAAATCCCAATGAAAATTGGCTTTCTAATTCCCTTGACTCAAATAAATTTTCAGTTTCACATCTAGATTAAGACATGTTCGAAGATGTTGTTTTATGTTATTCCTGTCTTTTTTCTGTCTGGGTTAAGTAGTATGTTGAGCTTTGTTCTAAAAGGTTAAAGACTGAACTAGGTTAGCAAGTAAATCAAATACAGCTTTGTCCCCAGAAGGTCTATAACTAGCAGCATGAACAGTAAATTCATGTAATTTTGTTGGGGCAACTGTCTTGTGTTTCTTTTAGAAAGAGGTGGGTTGGGCTTCCCTGGTGGCGCAGTGCTTGAGAGTCCGCCTGCCGATGCAGGAGACGCGGG
>NW_006775816.1:675099-678377 GCF_000442215.2 Lipotes vexillifer
CACCGCGATGAAGAGTGACCCCCACTTGCCACAACTAGAGAAAGCCCATGCACAGAAATGAAGACCCAACACAGCCATAAATAAATACATACATTGTGTATTAAAAAAAAAAAAAAAAAAAAAGAAAGAGGTGGGTTAAATTCTGAGTCTCTGAATTTTGAGTATCAGCTGTACACTTTCAACAATTCTTTGGAGAAACTGAGCTTTCCTTCCCTATCCTCATGCCAAATTCCAGGTGGTTATTATATGTCTTACTACTACTAAAGTCATATCAAATGTGATGAGACTTAAAGAAAGTGTGCCAGAGACTGGGGGATTGAAAAGGGGAGCTCTGGAAGCACGTGCAAAGTGAACACAATGGAAAATGGTCACAGGTTGAGAACAGTTGGTTCCTCCTAAAATCCCCTTTGCATATTAGCTTGCCATGTGGCTTCCCCTCAGCTCTTTTCTTATGTCTACACACACCCTTCCTAACAGAACTCATGCTCTGCCATAACATCAATAATGACCACAGCAAAGATTAACTGTTATTAAGTTCTTATGATGTGCCAGGCACTCTGCTGAGTGTTACACATGATTTATCTCCTTTAATCCTCCCAATAATACTGTGAAGTAGGCGCTATTATTAATCACACATCAAAGCTGAGGAAAAAAGAATGGAGGTTAGTGAGGTTAAGTAATTTGCCCTTGGAAAGCCAGAATTTAAATACAAGTTGTCTAAATTCAAAACTTATGTTCATTACCATTGCACTATGTTTATGTTCTTTTCTATAGCTTCCAGTATGACCAGTATGCTTCTAAGTTCAACTTGTTAGTATAACTAATTCCTCTCCCCCAAGTTTGAAACCTGTGAAACCATCATCCTTCTAGACACCTTTAATCACCTGCAGTTGGATATCTCATGAAGATCTCAACATAGCCAAACTGAATTCTTCTCTTGTCTCAGCCCCATTCTACCATGAAACAAAAATAATTCAGTACTTGGTGAATGATACCAACATATATCCAACTGGCCGAACCGGATACTTGGAAATTAGCCTCGACTTCATTTTTTAGTACTCACATCCACGCAGACCAAGATTTTTCTGTTTTTCCTCCTTTCTCTTTTCCTTTTTCACCACTTCTGTTCTTTACCTGATTCCCACAATTGCATTTTGCCTGGACTTAAACCAGGAAACCTGCCTTCTCCTTATTTTCCTTGCCCTTTGTCTTGTCTCTTCTCAGAGTGATCTTTGTGAAGTAGAAATTTGACCATGTTAATTCTTTATTTAAAATAAGTTAATGGCTCCTTTCCAAACTCCACAGTCTGGCACGTTCTTCAGCGCTTGGTGATTTGGCCGCTACCTGTCTCCTCAGCATCACCTCTCAGTAACCCCTACTGTAACCTGCCCTCCATTCCCATGGACATGAGAGTTCTCCCAAGTGTTTCATGTCCCCCGTACAGCTGTTCTGTGAACTCTGCAGGGCCTTCCCTCTTCAGGAAGCTCTGGCAAATGTAAAGACTCCTTTAAGTCTTAGGTCTTCAGGAGGCCTTCTGTGACGACTTTCCCTTCTCCCTCTGCCCTATGCCAGGTGTCCTTCCTGGGTGGAGATCTCCATCACAATGTTCATCATTGTATATTGGACCATTTGTTACCTGTCTTCTTCCCCTTGTCATAGGAAAGCACGTTAAGGTCAAGAAGCAACCTCTTTCTCTCCTCTTCCTCCTTCTTGGTTGCCTCTTCCTGTCAGGAATTTTTTAGTTTCTTTGTGTTTATCAATGTGATTTCTGCACATTCCTAAATGAAATACAGTAGGCTCATAGCAAAATAAAATACACTTTCCTTCACCGTCTCAGCTTCATCCCCTTTCCCAGAGGCAACCACTTTTAATTCTTAGTGGGTTTTTTTTTTCTGATATTTACCTCTTCCTTATTTCTAGATAATGTACTTAGATTATTATTTGTCAGTTTTTCATTTTAGTCATTGAGTTCCTAAGTGGTAGAAGGTTTAGTTCCCTTATACCCTCTCCCCACTTATACTTTCCTCGTATACCCCTTCTCCTTTACCTCTGCTGTCTTCACATTATAATTTTATCATACCTGATGGTCAAACGAATAGCCAGTGTTTATAATAGTGCAATGGTGTAAATATTCCTCACCCCTCCAGTTAGTATGCCATGATTACTTCCTATTGGACAACAATATTATTTCTAGGTTTTATACTAATTTTTTTTTTTTTTAATGTGCTGGGTATTTGTGTATATATACCTGTCACTGTTTTATCCAAACTCTCTGACAGGTCTGTGAAATAAGGAACAATCCTTTTTCCAAACCCAGCAGATTTGCTTTTAGTTTCTCAGCCACTGTTCTCTCCTATGGCCCAGTTGTCTCCCATGTGATCTCCTTAGCAGATCCCCCTCTGCCTGTCCTCACATCCTCTTGATTCTCCTTTAGAAATATCTCATCCCTAACTCTCCCTTCTCCATTTCCCTTGATGCTGTGCGACTTCTTAAAATACGATTTACAAATTAAACAAGGTGATATGTTATTCACACAAAGCACAGCTTTGACTATTGCAGTTAGTCTATTTATTTAAAAGAGTTTTAACAGCAGGAGAGAGACTATAATGAATATTTTGAATATCAATTGACTTGTAGTTAAAGAAGTTGAATTCTAGTCTACAATAAAAATGGCTAGTTTTTATTTCTCTGGTTTGTTTTAGAATAGTGTAAATATGAGTCCTTTAAATACTTTATTATACCTCACTTTTGTTTTTATTTATAACTTTTGCCTTTGAACCTGCTGTCTCTTCTGCCAGGTATGCTGTTCCCTCCCCAGTCCCTGCCATGGTCAACTCCTGCTTGTTCACCAGGTCATAATTCACTAGAAAAACTTACATCTCCGATAGAACCCTCCCATGCCTAGCACACTGTTCTGCTTCTGGAGAACTGAAAACATTTCTTGTTAATTCTTGGGATCTAGATATCCTTCATGCCTAGTAATGTTCTGGCGCATCATAGCCCTCAATAAACATGTGTCAAATGAATATTCTAAATGCATTTTCAGCGTTTGGAAAAACATCTTCATTTTATGTCTCCATCTTACACATTGGAATGTTTTAAGAGTCTACCTGTATTTCTGATCAGAGCTTCCCTTAGAAATGATGTTATTAATCACATATGCTATTAAAGAGTTATTTAATTTATAATGGATCTACAACAATGCTGAAAACCTAATCAGATATTACATAAACTTCCTATAGTGCACTCTGGAGTTCATTTATGAATTTATTTCCCTA
>NW_006775816.1:678791-683028 GCF_000442215.2 Lipotes vexillifer
TTCCCTACATTTTTTATCTCTTAGCAATTTACCACTGCTTTCATTTGTATGATCTCATTTGATCCTCTCATCAACCCTAGATAGGTATTATCTCTATTACACATGTCAGGAACATGTAGGAACATGTAGCCAGTTGACAGCTCAGACTAGAATGCAGATCTTCTTTCTCTGATACACTATTCTTTCCATTGCGGGAGTGGGGAATGAAGGCCAAGCAAAGCCATTAGCTCTGGGGGACAAGACCAAGGATAGAAGTTCCAGGTAGAGACTGATGGATGGGAGAGAAAATGTTTGTGGAGAATCACAGGCAGTTGCCTTTAGCTGAAGAACAGATTGTGATGTTGGAAACCAGAGATAAGATTTAGAAAGCAGTTGGAGTCAGTGTCAGGGCCAAGGGAAAGGGTTGGGACTTTATATTGTGGGAAGTGAGTGATATTGAAAATTTGTGACCAGGGGATCATAATTCCGCTTTAGTGCTCTATGGGATGAATTAGAATTAGGGAGAAGCGAGAAGCAACATCATTTTAGGCAACTCATGCGATGTTTCAGGTGAAAAATAATTCCGTTCTGGACCACCAACATTAAGTTTAGTCAGAAAAGGAAACAATGGATCACTTATTGGGATACTGGCATGTACATGAGCAAGGTTTGGCAACTGAATGGTTGTGTGAGCCCAGGGAAAGGAGGGAACAAAGCTGTGCTGTTTACAGTGGTGGTGGGAATGTGCTCCCGCTGGTTCCCTCCCCATCGTGACCTTTATTCTTCTACGTGGTGATTCCTTCCAAGCTGACCACGCTAGTGCTTCATTTGTTAATATAGTCAGCATACGTTAATGAACACTTCCTTTGCTAGGTGTTAAAGATAAATGGAAACCACGATCCCTGCCCTTGACAAACTCTCTGTGGTAGAAACCATCAAGTAAACAATACTGTAAAGGATTTATTGCTATATGTACCACAAGTCATTAGGACACAGAGGGGCACCCAGTTCAGCACACACAGCTCAGGAAAGGATTCTCAGTTATCTGTCTTGAAGGAGAAGGAGTTAGATTGGTGAAGGAAGTGGGAAGGATGTTCTGTGTAGACAAAACAGCATGATCAAAGGCGTGAAATTGAGAACGTGGAACTGTGATGTAAGTTGTTTAGTGAGCCTGAACATGTCAGCATCTATCTCCTAAGAAGAGTGACATTATCCTCCCTGATCATAATATAATTATCAAACTCAGATAACTAACATTGGTACAATATAATTATTTAATACCCAGCAAATTTAAAATTTGCCTAATTATCCCAATAATGTCATCTGTGACTTTTTTACAATCCGAGAGCTAATGGGAGATTGTGTGTTGCATTTAGTTGCGATGTCTATTTAATCTCCTCTAAGCTAGAATGCTGCTTCCCTAAGCTTTTCTCCTCTCTT
Source organism: Lipotes vexillifer (assembly GCF_000442215.2). Taxonomy (NCBI): domain Eukaryota; kingdom Metazoa; phylum Chordata; class Mammalia; order Artiodactyla; family Lipotidae; genus Lipotes; species Lipotes vexillifer. Next base: position 680,211 of record NW_006775816.1, read on the forward strand.
TCTCTTGCTTGGTCTTTCATGATATTGATGATTTTTAAGAACCCAGACCAATTGTTTCACAGAATGTCGCTCACTTTGGATTTGTAAGGTTATTTCCTTACGTTTAGATGCAGGTTAAATTTTTTTGTTGTTTTTGACCTTTTTTTGGTTTGTTTTTGTTAAAGATGGCTTTAAGCTTTTGTTTATTTATTTATTTATTTTGGCCATGCCGCACGGCTTGTGGGATCTTAATTTCCCAGCCAGGGATCAAACGTGTGCCCCCAGCAATGGAAGTGCGTAGTCCTAACCATTGGACCTCCAGGGAATTCCCAGGTTAAATATTTTTACACGGTTTATATTGTGTCCATCTCAGTGCATCACTTCAGGAGATAGTTACTGTCAGTGTGCCCCATTACTGGTGATGTCAAATTTGATTAGTTGGGTAAGGTGATATCTTTGAGATTTCTCCATACCATGTTCCTCCATAACCTTACATATAATGGGTTTTGTAACCATTGATGATTTCTGCCTAATTAATTCTTACTCTGTGAGTTGTGATATGGTGAATTTTCTGTTTCCATTATCTATCTCTTATATTAATGGAACTCGGTCCTCTTTATATCTTTGACATCTATTGGTTGACATTCTTATTTAAAGCAGAGCTTTTTCTTCCCCGATATTTAATAAATTTTTAAATTTTCAGTATCAGTATGGATGCATGATTCTTTTTTCCAGTGTGTAATAATCCATTACCATCATTACCCATTCAATGCTCAAATTGTCCTGAATTTGGCCAAGACTATCCTTCAGTCTGACTCCTCTGCCCTTTTGATATATCCCTATCTGTCTTTGAGCGCTTTCTTATTTTCTGGCACAATAATATTTTCTCAACTCATTTCATACTTTCTTGATCTCAGTCCTAGAATCAGCCATTTTTCTAAGTATTCCGGTTCCTATTAGTGAGTAATAATATGTAGAAACCAAGATCTGAGGGCCAGCTGTGCTCATTGCTACTGTAGTGTCATTACTTCTAGGCTCTTTTGGGCCACGAAGCTAGAAAAAGCATTTTTCTTAAAGCTTGATCTTCCATGATACCTTTAGATCCAATCCAGCACTTCATGGTTCTTCCTCTCCTTCTCCCACTCCATATTTGTATCTCGCATCCCACAGCAAGCATCCCTGTTGCCAACAGCATCAGCATGTTTACCCATCTGCTCAGGCTTATAATACACATGTAATACTTTCACAATCACGTCATCAGTACCACTAACAACAGCAAACTTACTAAAGAAAGTTCAGTGTTTCCTTTTACTAATGAAATATATTCACAACCTTAAATATTTAGCTTTACCTGGAGTTCTTTTTAGAAAAAATATAGTTGAGTTTGAGTGCAAATTTTCAAAGATAGTTACTAATTAAAGTATCTGAAATATTTGACGTATTTTAATTAAAATAGCCATCAAGTCACTTTAGAATTAAATTTACATGAGAGTTAACAACCTCCAAATACTCTGTTTCTCACCCACCTGTTTTTGGATTACACCTAGGAGGTATACTTCTCTAAAAATGAAACAGAACCAGATTGAAAAGGGCTGACACATGTTTATATTCACATATCTGTTTATAAACTGTAAATGAATGTGTTATTTGTACTCTACTGCATTCGTTTGTCATCTGTTCCCTATAAAGGGATTGTGTTTCAAAAAAAGAAATAAAAAATCCAGAGGAGAATAGTTTTCTAATACTTTACACCTGACTGTATACCAGACATACAATTTCATAGAGAATGCCTGAAAATAACTTCTCTCTAAGGGACAAAAAATATCTTTGGCATTTTCATGAATTTAGGTTGATCCAATAGTTTCCTTGAAGCTTTTTTTTTTTTTAACCACTTCCTTTAGATAACATTTATCATTGACAACTGTAAATAGCTGTAGATTATTACAAGATAACCAGATAGAAATGGCTCTATAACCACATCTTCATCAATTATATGCAGAATATCAATTTAAACTAATCATAATGTGATATAATCATTTAGATTTTTGAGAGCCTCTTTTGGTTTATTTTTCATTATAGAAGACAAACTTTTCATACATTCTCCAAAAGTTTGCAGTGATTGTTCTGTGTCACCTAAAGTCTGGGGACAATTATCCTGATATGAAGAATCACTTGTTGGGAGCACGTTCACAGAAATTAGCCTGCAAATATAATTTTGTATGATAAGTTTAGACAGTAGAATCTCAATAACGACAACAGAAATACTCTCCCACACCTGGTCGATTTTAGAAAAGGAGCCGATGCCTTGAAAATAACCCATTTCTACAAGGGAAATGTGATTTATGATAACCTGAGACACAGATATGACTAGAACCACCTTCCATTTAAAGTTATTTTGCCACCAGACTATAAAAGCAGTGCTCTGAAGTGAATCAGTAGAACTCGGTTCTCTTTAGTGGACAGTAACATGGGCACTAATGAGACAGATTTCATTAAAAGATATTTGATTTATGAGAGAGTTAAGTCATATCATATTTTGAAATTGCTGGCTTAGTCCTGGCACCTGATCTTTTTTCCCCCTACCATACCATCACCAGTTTCTGCGCATGCTTTGACATTGCTATGGTAACCCCGAGGGCTGATGGAATTCCCTGCATCTCTTTTCACAGAGGGTGATGAGACAGGAGTGATGGATAGTCTGCTGGAGGCCTTGCAGTCGGGGGCTGCCTTCCGCGACCGAAGGAAAAGGACACCGAAGCCGAAAGGTGAACATTACACTTGTTTCCTATTCCTTTCTAGGGGACTATCACAAAGAACAACCCCCCCGCCCCGCCCCGGC
>NW_006775817.1:0-201 GCF_000442215.2 Lipotes vexillifer
TTATGGCTGAGTAATATTCCATTGTATATATGTGCCACATCTTTATCCATTCACCTGTTGATGCACATTTAGGTTGCTTCCGTGTCCTGGCTATTGTAAATAGTGCTGCAGTGAACATTGTGGTACCTGCATCTTTTTAAATTATGGTTTTCTCAGGGTATATGCCCAGTAGTGGGATTGCTGGGTCATGTGGTAGTTCTA
>NW_006775818.1:0-248 GCF_000442215.2 Lipotes vexillifer
TTTTATACAGCAGGTTCTTATTAGTTATCAATTTTATACATATTAGTGTATATATGTCAATCCTAATCTCCCAATTCATCACACCACCCCCACCACTTTCCCCCCTTGGTGTCCATACGTTTGTTCTCTACATCTGTGTTTCTATTTCTGCTCTGCAAATGGGTTCATCTGTACCATTTTTCTAGGTTGCACATATATGTGTTAATATACGATATTTGTTTTTCTCTTTCTGACTTACTTCACTCTGT
>NW_006775819.1:0-202 GCF_000442215.2 Lipotes vexillifer
TAGTGTATATATTTCCATGCCACTCTCTCACTTCATCCCAGCTTACCCTTCCCCCTCCCCGTGACCTCAAGTCCAGTCTCTACATCTTCATCTTTATTCCTGTCCTGTCCCTAGGTTCTTCAGAACCTTTTTTTTGATCCCATACATATGTGTTAGCATACGGTATTTGTTTTTCTCTTTCTTACTTCACTCTGTATGACAG